>NC_135497.1:384022971-384322971 GCF_052857255.1 Amblyomma americanum | reverse complement strand
ATGAAGAGGCTGAAACCGAAGTCCACACCGACGCGAGCAACGTCGGCCTCGGCGCCGTACTCGTCCAACACCAAGGTGGCGTGGAAAGGGTCATCGCGTATGCAAGCCGCACGCTTTCTCGCGCTGAAACAAACTATTCGACCACAGAAAAAGAATGCCTTGCGGTTATGTGGGCAACCATGAAATTTCGTCCGTACCTCTACGGCCGCCCGTTCAAAGTAGTTACCGACCACCATTCGTTGTGCTGGCTTGCAAATCTTCGCGACCCATCGGGGCGCCTAGCCCGATGGAGCCTCCGCCTCCAAGAATTCGATTACACCATTGTGCACAAATCTGGCCAGACGCACGAAGACGCTGACGCACTCTCTCGCGCGCCCGTCGGGTTAGCGGATGATAGCATAGAGGACGAGAGTGGTTTTATTGGAGTTGTCAGCGCCTTAGACCTAATGACCCGCCAGCGAGCTGACCCAGACCTGCGACCTATCATTGATTATCTGGAGGGCCGAGCTTCTGTCGTACCCCGACAATTTTCTAGAAACCTGCCGGCCTTCTGTCTCCGGAACGGCATTTTGTTTAAGAAAAACTCCAGCACTGTTGACCGAGCGCACCTCCTCGTCGTTCCGGCAGATCTCCGTGCCGATATCCTTCTTGCTTGTCACGATGAGCCGACCTCCGGCCACTTGGGCTTTGCCCGCACACTTGCACGCGTGCGCCAGGCGTATTATTGGCCCAAACTTTCTCACGCCGTCCAGCGTTACGTCAGAGGCTGCCGCGATTGCCAACGTCGTAAGGCGCCTCCTCTCAAGCCAGCGGGCTTGCTCCAACCTATTGAACCCCCTCGGACGCCTTTTGATCAAGTCGGCATCGATCTTCTGGGCCCATTCCCTGTGTCATCGGCCGGTCATAAATGGATCATAGTCGCGACCGACTATTTAACAAGGTATGCGGAAACTAAAGCGGTGCAGCGCGGTACGTCATCTGAGATCGCCCAGTTTTTTATGCAACAAATCGTGCTGCGTCATGCCGCACCGTCCCACGTAATCACTGATCGAGGTACGGCGTTTACGGCACAGCTCATGCGCGACGTGTTCGAGCTCAGTCACACGAACCATCGCAAAACTACTGCCTATCACCCACAGACGAACGGGCTCACAGAGAGACTCAACAGAACGATCGCCGACATGATCGCAATGTACATAGACTCGCAGCACAAAACCTGGGACGAGATTCTCCCGTACGTCACATACGCTTACAACACGGCCACCCAGGAGACGACCCGATTTACACCATTTCGTCTGGTCTACGGACGTGACGTTCAGACGATGCTGGATGCAATGCTTCCATGCAGCACTGATGACCACCCACTCACGCCAGACGCCGAGCAGTTCGCTCAGCGCGCCGAGGAAGCACGTCAACTTGCCCGTCTTCACATTCAGCGGCAGCAGGGCACGGATGCACGCCGCTACAACCTCCGTCATCGGCACGTCGAATACCATCCGGGAGACCAAGTTTGGGTGTGGACCCCGGTACGCCGCCCAGGCTTGTCTGAAAAACTGATGTGCCGTTACTTTGGACCGTACCGAGTTTTGCGCCGCGTCACCGAAGTGACCTACGAAGTTCTTCCTGACGGGACTGTGCAGCCTCAGCGTCGTCCACCCCGCTCTGAGGTTGTGCACGTTGTCCGCATGAAACCCTACTTCACGCGGTAATGGATAGTACGCTCAGTGTTCTGCTAGTTTTCGCGTGGGACACCTTCGCCCACCTCCCTTGTACATTTTTGTGTGCTTGTGCTGATTTTTTTTCTCTTTCCACTGCCCATACTGCAACCCCGCTTTTGTTTTTTTGTTTTTGGAGGGGGAGTAATGCCACCTGGTGTTCTCAGGTGGCGCTGAAGTGTCTTCGAAGACGTTGAAGTGTCTCGCGCTGGCTGGCTGGCTGCTTGCTGTATTCTGCTGGTTAGCGACCTGTCTCCCTGTTTTCCGTTACAATATTATCTGTTGACTGGCTTGTGAAAATTAGACAGTGGCACTAAACACGCTTATTTGAGGTAGTTTCTCGAAAATTGGCGAAACTCACACACACCATGCGTAAGAGAAAAGAGCATTCTAAACATTTGTTTTTCTAAAGTTCAAATGACACCCTTGATCCTCTGATCTAGTTTAAAAGAAAACAGTATCTTAGCTGAATTTGCCCAATGGGCAGCGAGTGAAACGACGCCTTGCGGCACGCTTCTCAGTTTTTCCATGTCTGTAATAAGGGTATGCCTAAAGCTGATTTTCGGGTAAGTGTAATATTCTCAAAGAATGAGTCAGGTTAGAGAAAATAGAGTGGACTCTAGAGAAACATACAAATGTTTCAACAGAAATCTTCATCTATATTAATGTCCGCAATATCGATGCAGATACTGGGCCAACACTTTAACAATTTTAATAAACAAAATAATCGGCTTTCACCTACCACAAAGGCTGCTGCCATGGTGACGCTGGCGCCGTTTACACCAGAGGAAGTCTGTCGTGCAGATTTAATGAAGTTTTTTTTGTGTCTGGTAGTGTTTTGCGATGTTTTATTTCCATCGTCCCTGCTACAAAACCCTATTGTGGAGCATTGGCTCAAGAGCGTCCGTGAGAAAAGAAAAGGTATATAATATACCTGGAGCGAAATAAGTCTGGCGTAGTGTGCTGCGCTGGCAGCCACCAGTGTTCACCGTGCGTCCGTCCGCTGGGAACCCCAGAGGCGGCTCGTTAAACCGTGCAGAACTCCTTATTTTGTTTTTCAAGCCACCGTAGACATCACTGCCAGGATAAAAAATATTGTTTTCATTCTTGTATCATTTACTTCCATAATTTTTTTCACTTCGCACTTTACATCGGCTGCAACTGGCAGTGGTCTTGCGACATTTGCCAGCACTTTTGAGGGCAGACAAGGAGGTTGCGCTGCTTGCAGTAAAGCATGGTGCTTCTCAGACAAACGACCAGTCCAGACACCCTCACTCGCTCTGAGATTGTACATTACAGGCCGAAATTTGTGACGAGTGCGGTCTCTCACAGTATGCCTTACTTAAGAAGATAGCATTTATCACCTGTTTTGCTATAATTTGATCGCTACTGGCTGAGAAACTTTTAGAGAATGTCTAAAAAGAGTAACACAAAATAAGTTACAGTGTGTTGCAGATATTACCCCTTGTCCACTTGGCCGTTGGCCGTATTGTTAGTAAACTGACCACCATGGCAGGTGGCAACTAAATTAAATTGCTTGCGAAAGGTTGCTCGAGAAGAGCAGCCTGGGTCTCACAAAACCAACCAGTGGCAGAACGTGCCAATACAGGGCAGCGGCGCATAGATTAAGCATTCCACCACCGCGCCAGAGGGTGTGTAATGATTCCTAGCGATCTATGGGTGTAAGGTCGGGACTTACCAATTCCGCATATATGGCATTAGCCGATTATCGTTATCGCATCGTACACTTAAGGCGGAGCTTAAGTGTCTCCTCCAGTTTTTTAAAAGTTCGCCTGTGCTTTGAAGCGGCCCGCACCTGTTGGTTTTTCCATCCCAGATTCGAGACAGCGCCCTTAAGATTTTATTCCGGACAATTAAAACCTGCAAATAATGGCATAGCTCTGTCCAGCATTGGTGCTGCCATAAAATATTCTTCGTCCACGCGGTGAAGCAGACTGTTAATCATCAAATGATCAGATTGAAACAGGTGGCTACCAAAATTCCTTGATACCAGCAGCCTGCGAAAATGTTTAGGTTTATGGGGTTGGGCGTCCCAACGCAACTCAGGCAATGAGCGACGCCGTTGAGAGCGCTCCGAAAATTTAGATCGCCTGGTGTTCTTTGCAAAAATGTGACTGAGAAGGTTAAATAAGGTGCAACGGCGTCTACGAAAGCCGATGGCCAGGAAAGAAAGGAATATGGTGTGATTCCGTACTAGCGTAAGGTCGCACAAAATTTGAAGGACCTTGCAGAAGGCTATAGGGTGGATGCAGTGTTTTCTGTTCCCTTAAAGATAACCTGTTTTTCCGTACGTCCTCAGAAACGATTGAAAGTACGACCAGCCATATCCTCTGTTTATGTCATACCAACCACAAGTCACGGTACGTTCCCTGCGTAGGAGCTGTGGCCTACGAATTTCCTTTTTCTTGTGGGTGTGTCTATGTCGCAGAGACGGGACGGTGTGTTAATGTTCCTTTGAACGAACATTTTGGCAATCAGTCTTCTGATGAGTATTCTCCCGTTGCGAAACATTGAAGGGCTTGTGCAAAACAGACAAAGATCCTGTGCCTTCCGCTTTAAGATATGACTAAGATTTTATACTATCATAGGGTTATTCGTACTTGAGAGTTGTTCAAGGCATATTATTAAAAAACAACCCGTGTACGTGTTAGCGATAGTTCCGTTGTACTTGGTAACCACTGAGTACAGGGTGTTTACCTAAGACTTTACACAGCTTTTAAAAAAGGCATTTCAGTTGGAAGGGCGCTTTTTGGTGCCAGTCATTGTCAGCGGTGTAGTGCATCAAAATACAACTAAGACGCGGTAATTAAATGGCAGGTTCACTGATTATGAATAGTAAACTTTTCAACTAATATTGTTAGAGTGCTTACTACAAGGCTTGCAGCCCACCGTAAGCAAGATCCATGTCGGTTTCCAGGATTTCAAAAACGCTTTTACTCTCGCTGCAGCAGTCCAACAAATTTCGGCTGTTTAGTCATTTTACGCCCCTGGAGAGGGCGCGTTGCCTGCACGCTTCTCGAAAGCGCATGCATTTTGGCGCGATGTAGGAAACGTTTTGGTAGAGCGGCGAGGGTAACCACGTTTTCGAATTCTAAAAAGTGATATGGATATTAACTACAAAGGGCTATACGTCTTTTTATAATTAAGGAGCCTAACAGTAATAGCTCAAAAGTTAACCATTCAATATTCGTTAACCAGCCTGAAGGTTAGAAAGTCTTAGTGGTATTTTGATGTACTATACGCAACGACGTAATGCCGAAAAAAGCACTCTTGTAACTCAAGAAGCCTAGTTTTTTGAAAATTGTGCAAAGTCGCAGGTGAAACGCCCTGTATACGTCGCCTTTTATCGAATTAAATTCATTTATTACTCTCAGCACGCACTGTCCACTCATGCGTCTGTCGTCCATATCTTCTAGCGCACTTGCCCCGTTTTCAGGGTGGCCCTTGGAAGGCTTTACAGTTTGAAGGAGCAACCTGGCGTTGAGACAACACCCAGAAAAGGCAAGGACAGGAGGGGGATAGTTTTCCTGTACGTTCATGCTTGTCCTTTTCGTTCAATGGTTCACCTGTTAGTCTCAGCTCACCCTGTTCACTTCTGCGCCGGTCGTGCCTTTTAGCGGAGTTGCCCGGTTTTCAAGATGAAGTCATTTGGAGGTTTTACTGTTTGAACGAGAAACGCGGCGTTGAGACAACAGAAAGAAAAGTCAAGAACAGGACGGAGACAGTTTTCCTGCACATTCATGCTTGTCCTTTTCGTTCACTGGTTCACTTGTTAGTCTCAGCCTGCACTGTCCACTTCTGCGTCTGTCGTCCGTGTATTCTAGCGCAGTTGCCCCGTTTTCAAGGTGGTCATTGGGAGGTTTTACTATTTGAACGAGGAACGTGGCCTTGAGAGACCACACAGAAAAGGCAAGGACAGGATGGGGACAGTTTTCCTGCACATTCATGCTTGTCGTTTTCATTCACTGGATCACTTCTTATTCTCAACCCGCCCTGTTCACTTCTACGCCTGTCGTCCGTGTTTTTAGCGCAGTTGCCACGTTTTCATTGTGAGGTCATTGGGAGGTTTTACTGTTTGAAGGAATAACGTGGCGTTGAGACAACACCCAGAAAAGGCAAGGACTGGGCGGGGAGAGTTTTCCTGCACATTCATGCTTGTCGTTTTCGTTCACTGGTTCAGATGTTAGTCTCAGCCCGCCCGGTCCACTTATGCTTCGGTCGTCTGTGTCTTCAAGCGCAGTTGCCTCTTTTCAAGGTGAAGTCATGAGGTTTTACTGTTTGCACGAGGAATGTGCTGTTGAGACAGCCCACAGAAAATGCAAGGACAGGCCGGGGACAGTGTTCCTGCACATTCATGCTTGTCCTTTCGTTCAGTGCTTCACTTGTTAGTCTCAGTCCACCCTGTTCACTTCTGCGCCTATCGTACGTGCTTTTAGCGCGGTTGCCTCTCTTCAAGGTGAAGTCATGGGGAGGTTTTACTGTTTGAACAAGGAACGTGGCGTTGAGACAACACACAGAAAAGTCATGGACAGGACGGGGACAATGTTTCTGCACACTCATGCTTGTCCTTTTCGTTCAGTGGTTCACTTGTTAGTCTCAGCCCACCCTGTTCACTTCTGCGCCTGTCATCCGTGCTTTTAGCACAGTTGCCCTGTTTTCAAGGTGAACTCATTGGGAGATGTTACTGTTTGAACGAGGAAAGCGGCATTGAGACAACACACAAAAGAGTCAAGGAAGGACAGGATGGGAACAGTTTTCCTGCACATTCATGCTTGTCCTTTTTGTTCACTGGTTCACTTGTTAGTCTCAGCCCGCCCTGTTCGCTTCTGTGTCTAACGCCCGTGTCTTCTAGCGAAGTTTCCCAGTTTTCGAGGTGAAGTAATTGGGAGGTTTTAGGGTTTGAACGAAGAACGTGGCGTTGAAACGCACAAAAAGTCATGGATAAGACGTGGACAGTTTTCCTGCACAATCATGCTTGTACTTTTCGTTCACTGGCTCACTTGTTAGTCTCAGCCCGCCCCGTCCACTTCTGCGTCTGTCGTCCGTGTCTTCTACTGCAGTTGCCCCGTTTTCAAGGTGAAGTCATTGGGAGGATTTACTGTTTGAACGAGGAACGCGGCGTTGAGACAACACACAGAGAAGGCAAGGACAGAGCGGGGACAGTTTTCATGCACATTCATGCTTGTCCTTTTCGTTGACTGCTTTTCTTGTTAGTCTCAGCCCGCCCTGTCAACTTCTGCGTCTGTCGTCCGTGTCTTCTAACCCAGTAACAAAAGAACTGTAGCGCGACAAGACGAACACAAGACAGAGGCACACAGGACTTCACAGGACGGTTGCCTCTTGCAAGGTGAAGTAATGGGGAGGTTTTACTGTTTGGACGAGAAACGTGGCGTTGAGACAACACACAGAAAACGCAAGGACAGGCCGGGGATAGTGTTCCTGCACATTCATGCTTGTCCTTTTCGTTCAATGGTTCACTATTCAGTCTCATCCCGCCCTGTTCACTTCTGCGCCTGTCATCCGTGCTTTTAGGACAGTTGCCCTGTTTTCAAGGTGAACTCATTGGGGAGGTGTTACCGTTTGAACGAGGAAAGCGGCATTGAGATAAGACACCAAAAAGTCAAGGACAGGAAGGGGACAGTTTTCCTACACATTCATGATTGTCCTTTTCGTTTACTGGTTCACATGTTAGTCTCAGCCCACCCTGTCCACTTCTGCGTCGGTCGTCCGTGTCTTCTAGCGCTGTTTCCTCTTTTCAAGGTGAAGTCATGGGGAGGTTTTGCAGTTTGAACGAGGAACGTGGCGCTGAGATAACACATAGAAAAGGCAAGAACGGGATGGGGTCAGTTTTCCTGCACATTCATTCTTGTCCTTTTCTTTCACTCGTTCACTTTTTAGTCCCAGCCCGCCCTTTCAAATTCTGCATCGGTCGTCTGTGTCTCCTAGCGCAGTTGCCCCGTTTTCAAGGTGAAGTCATTTGGAGGTTTTACTATTTGAATGAGCAACGCGGAGTTACGAGAACACCCAGAAAGGAAGGCACAGGACGGGGAGTTTTCCTGCACATTCATGCTTGTCCTTTTCATTCACTCGTTCACTTCTTAGTCCCAGCCCGCCCTGTCAACTTCTGCGTCTGTCGTCCGTGTCTTCAAGTGCAGTTGCCCCGTTCTCAAGGTGAAGACATTGGGAGGTTTTACTATTTGAATGAGGATTGCGTAGTTAAGAGAACACCCAGAAAAGGAAGGGACAGGCCGGGGAAAGTTTTCCTGCACATTCATGCTTGTCCTTTTCATTCACTCGTTCACTTCTTAGTACCAGCCCGCCCTGTCAACTTCTGCGTCTGTCGTCCATAACTTCAAGCGCAGTTGCCCCGTTCTCAAGGTGAAGACATTGGGAGGTTTTATTCTTTGAAAGAGGAACGTGGCGCTGAGATAACACATAGAAAAGGCAAGAACGGGACGGGGACAGTTTTCCTGCACATTCATTCTTGTCCTTTTCGTTCACTCGTTCACATCTTAGTCCCGGCCCGCCCTGTCAAATTCTGCATCTGTCGTCTGTCTCTTCTAGCGCAGTTGCCCCGTTTTTCGAGGTGAAGTCATTTGGAGGTGTTACTATTTGAATGAGCAACGCGGAGTTAAGAGAACACCCAGAAAAGGAAGGCACAGGACGGGGATAGTTTTCCTGCACATTCATGCTTGTCCTTTTCATTCACTCGTTCACTTCTTAGTCCCAGCCCGCCCTGTCAACTTCTGCGTCTGTCGTCCGTGTCTTCAAACGCAGTTGCCCCGATCTCAAGGTGAAGACATTGGGAGGTTTTACTATTTGATAGAGGAACGCGGAGTTAAGAGAACACCCAGAAAAGGAAGGGACAGGACGGGGAGAGTTTTCCTGCCCATTCATGCTTGTCCTTTTCATTGACTCGTTCACTTCTTAGTCCCAGCCCGCCCTGTCAACTTCTGCGTCAGTCGTCCGTGTCTTTTAGCGCAGTTGCCCCGTTTTCAAGGTGAAGACATTGGGAGGTTTTATTCTTTGAAAGAGGAACGTGGCGCTGAGATAACACCCAGAAAAGGAAGGCACAGGACGGGGAGAGTTTTCCTGCACATTAATGCTTGTCCTTTTGATTCACTCGTTCACTTCTTATTCCCAGCCCGCCCTGTCAACTTCTGCGTCTGTCGTCCGTGTCTTCAAGCGCAGTTGCCCCGTTGTCAAGGTGAACACATTGGGAGGTTTTATTCTTTGAAAGAGGAACGTGGCGCTGAGATAACACTTAGAAAAGGCAAGAACAGGACGGGAAAAGTTTTCCTGCACATTCATTCGTTTCCTTTTCGTTCACTCGTTCACTTCTTAGTCGCAGCCCGCCCTGTCAACTTCTGCGTCTGTCGTCCGTGTCTTTTAGCGCAGTTGCCCCGTTTTCAAGGTGAAGACATTGGGAGGTTTTATTCGTTGAAAGAGGAACGTGGCACTGAGATAACACCCAGAAAAGGAAGGGACAGGACGGGGAGAGTTTTCCTGCACATTCATGCTTGTCATTTTCATTCACTCGTTCAATTCTTATTCCCAGCCCGCCCTGTCAACTTCTGCGTCTGTCGTCCATGTCTTCAAGCGCAGTTGCCCCGTTTTCAAGGTGAAGACATTGGGAGGTTTTATTCTTTGAAAGAGAAACGTGGCGCTGAGATAACACATAGAAAAGGCAAGAACGGGACGGGGACAGTTTTCCTGCACATTCATTCTTGTCCTTTTCGTTCACTCGTTCACTTCTTAGTCCCGGCCCGCCCTGTCAACTTCTGCGTCTGTCGTCCGTGTCTTCAAGCGCAGTTGCCCCGTTCTCAAGATCAACACATTGGGAGGTTTTATTCTTTGACAGAGGAACGTGGCGCTGCGATAACACTTAGAAAAGGCAAGAACAGGACGGGGACAGTTTTCCTGCACATTCATTCTTGTCCTTTTCGTTCACTCGTTCACTTCTTAGTCCCGGCCCGCCCTGTCAAATTCTGCATCTGTCGTCCGTGTCTTCTAGCGCAGTTGCCCCGTTTTCAAGGTGAAGTCATTTGGAGGATTTACTATTTGAATGAGGAACGCGAAGTTAAGAGAACGCCCAGAAAACGAAGGGACAGGACGGGGAGAGTTTTCCTGCACATTCATGCTTGTCCTTTTCATTCACTCGTTCACTTCTTAGTCTCGGCCCGCCCTGTCAACTTCTGCGTCTGTCATCCGTGTCTTCAAGCGCAGTTGCCCCGTTCTCACGGTGAAGACATTGGGAGGTTTTAGTCCTTGAAAGAGGAACGTGGCGCAGCGATAACACATAGAAAAGGCAAGAACAGGATGGAGACAGTTTTCCTGCACATTCAATTTTGTCCTTTTCGTTCACTCGTTCACTTCTTAGTCCCAGCCCGCCCTGTCAACTTCTGCGTCTGTCGTCCGTGTCTTCAAGCGCAGTTGCCCCGTTCTCAAGATCAACACATTGGGAGGTTTTATTCTTTGACAGAGGAACGTGGCGCTGCGATAACACTTAGAAAAGGCAAGAACAGGACGGGGACAGTTTTCCTGCACATTCATTCTTGTGCTTTTCGTTTACTCGTTCACTTCTTAGTCCCAACCCTCCCTGTCAAATTCTGCGTCTGTCGTCCGTGTCTTCTAGCGCAGTTGCCCCGTTCAAGGTGAAGACATTGGGAGGTTTTATTCTTTGAAACGGGAACGTGGCGCTGAGATAACACATAGAAAAGGCAAGAACAGGACGGGGAGAGTTTTCCTGCACATTCATTCTTGTCCTTTTCGTCCACTCGTTCACTTCTTAGTCCCAGCCCGCCCTTTCAACTTCTGCGTCTTTCGTCCGTGTCTTCAAGCGCAGGGTGAAGACATTGGGAGGTTTTATTCTTTGAAAGAGGAACGTGGCGTTGAGATAACACATAGAAAAGGCAAGGACAGGACAGGGACAGTTTTTCTGGACATTCATTCTTGTCCTTTTCGTTCACTCATTCACTTCTTAGTCCCAGCCCGCCCTGTCAAATTCTTCGTCTGTCGTCCGTGTCTTCTAGCGCAGTTGCCCCGTTTTCAAGGTGAAGTCATTGGGAGGTTTTACTATTTGAATGAGGAACGTGGAGTAAAGAGAACACCCAAAAAAGAAAGGGACAGGACAGAGACAGTTTTCCTGCACATTCATGCTGGTCCTTTTCGTTAACTGGTTCACTTGTTAGTCTCCATCGCCCTGTCCACTTCTGCGTCTATCGTCCGTGTCTTCTAGCGCAGGTGCCCTGTTTTCAAGGTGAATTCATTGGGAGGTTTTACTATTTGAAGGGGGAACACGCGGTTCACACAACGCCCAGAAAAGGCAACGACAGGATGGGGAGAGTTTTCCTGCACATTCATGCTTGTCCTTTTCGTTCACTGGTTCACTTGTTAGTCTCAGCCCTCCCAGGGTCCACTTCTACATCTGTCGTCCGTGTCTTCTAGAACAGTTGCCTCTTTTCAATGTGAAGTCATGGAGAGGTTTTACTGTTCGAACAAGGAACGTGGCGTTGAGGTAACACACAGAAAATGCAAGGACAGGTCAATGTTAGTGTTCCTGCACATTCAAGCTTGATTTTTCTTTCAGTGGTTTCCTTGTTAGTCTCAGCCCGCCCTGTTCACTTCTGCGCCTGTCGTCCGTGCTTTTAGCGCAGTTGCCACGTTTTCATTGTGAAGTCATTGGGAGGTTTTTCTGTTTGCACGAGGAACGCGGCGTTGAGAGAATACACAGAAAAGGCAAGGACAGGTCGCGGACAGTTTTTCTGCGCATTCATGCTTCTCCTTTTCGTTCACTGGTTCACTTTTAGTCTCTGCCCTCCCGGTCCACTTCTGCGTCTGTCGTCCGTGTCTTCTAGCGCAGTTGCCCCGTTTTCAATGTGAAGTCATCGGGAGGTTTTACTGCTTGAACGAGGAACGTGGCGTTGAGAGAACACACAGAAAAGGCAAGGACAGGACGGGGACAGTTTTTCTGCACATTAATTCTTCTCCTATTCGTTCACTGGTTCATTTCTTAGTCTCAGCCTTGACTGTCAACTTCTGCGTATGTCGTCCGTGTCTTCTAGCGCAGTTGCCCCTTTTCAGGGTGAGGTCATGGGGAGGTTTTACTGTTTGAACGAGGAACTCGGAGTGGAGACAACACGCAGAAAAGGTAAGGACTGGACGGGGAAAGTTTCCTGCACATTCATGCTTGTCCTTTTCGTTCATGTGTTCAATTTGCAGTCTCTGCCCGCCCTGTTCACTTCTACATCTGTCGTCCGTGTCTTCTGGCGCAGTTGTCCCGTTTTCAAGGTGTAGTCATTGTGAGGTTTTAATGTTTGAACGAGGAACGTGGCTTTGAGACAACACACAGAAAAGTCAAGGACAGGCCGGGGACAGTTTTCCTGGACATTCTTGCTTGTCCTTTTTGTTCACTGGTTCACTTTTTAGTCTCAGTCTGCACTGTCCACTTCTGCTTCTGTCGTCTGTGTCTTCTAGCGCAGTTGCCCTGTTTTCAGGGTGAAGTCATTGGGAGGTTTTACTGTTTGAATGAGGAACGTGGCGTTGAGACAACACAGAGAAAAGGCAATTACAGGATGGGGACAGTTTTCCTGCACATTCATGCTAGTACTTTTCGTTCACTGGTTCACTTCTTAGTCTCATCCCGCCCTGTCAACTTCTGCGTCTGTCGTCCGTGTCTTCTAGCGCAGTTTCCCTGTTTTCAAGGTGAAGTCATTGGGAGGTTTCACTGTTTGAACGAGGAACGTGGCGTTGAGACAACACACAGAAATTCAAGGACAGGACGGGGACAGTTTTCCTGCACATTCATGTTTTTCTTTTCGTTCATTGGTTCAATTTTAGACTCAGCCCGCCCTGTCCACTTCTGCGTCTGTCGTCTTTGTCTTCGTGCGCAGTTGCCCCGTTTTCAAGGTGAAGTCGATGGTAGGTTTTAGTGTTTGAATGTGGAACGTGGCGTTGAGAGAACACACAGAAAAGGCAAGGAAAGGACGGGGACTGTTTTCCTGCCCATTCATTCCAGGTTTTGTTATCTTTTGTTTTGCATTTTTCTTGGCTTGCGCATGTGTATTATTTGCTCACTGACAGAACTTTTTCTGAGTTCATTTGCAGGTGTAGCGCCCGTTCTGTGGGTGCCTTTTCCGTGTGGTGTCTTGGCGCTACGTTCTTCGCTGCAGCATTGTTTGATTTGACCAACTGGTTTAGTTTGAGGTTTAACGTCCCAAAAGGGCTCAGGCTATGGGAGACGCAGTTAGTGAAAGGCTCCGGAATTATCTACCACCTGGGGTTCTCTAACGTGTGCTGACATCGCAAAGTACTCGGGCCTGTAGAATTTCGGCTGCATCGAAATTCGACTGCCGCCGACGGGATGAAACGGCATCTTTCGAGGCCAACTGGTCACTTAGTATATTTTGTTCTCATTAGAAAATTTCTCTTGGACCATTAATACGCTTTGAGCAATGACAAAAAACTGAGCCAGAATTTCGGCATAACGGCGAAAGAATAGATTTTAAATGTAATCAGGACCACAAAGGCCTTAGTTTTGAAGCTCAGCAACTTAGAAAAGACAGCAGGGTAAAACATGAAGTTTACTTAAGTGTGGTGTCAGGCGGGGCCGTGCTTGTGCTACTGGTGTGTGCAGCGAGCAGGCTATTATCGGCAATGTTGAGTGATATCGCTCGCGCCTTCCATGCGCATTTCTTTTGCTCTCAGTGCGTCTCATGTTTTACGCTGGCGGCGCCCACTACGTTTGTCATGTTTTTTCGTTGGCCCAGTCCGGCAACTATGCTGAAATAACTGGTCGCCGTTTACCAACGTGTCTTCGCACAACATTCAGAAGGATAATGAACTCTGCTGCTAGGGGCACAAGTTCTCGGAGCAGAGAACAAAATTTAAAAATAACTGTTAAAATGCAGTGCAATATCTTTCTTATTCCATACGACAGTAGCGTTTACAAAAACTAGGGACGCTGCTTTGTTTGTGTTTGCTTTAAAACTTCAAAATTTACTTTGTGAATTTTTTTATATAGTTTTGAAGTGATGCGAAATTCTAAAGGCCCGTGTACTGTGCGATGTCAGTGTACGTTCTCTCAGGGTGTCCATCAGAGCCTCAGTCGCTTTGGGACGTTAAACCGCTTATACCGAACCAAACCTAAGTTGAAATATGCTAGCTGTCATTCACTGGTTGTCTTTACGTCTGTTCTAGATCTTCTTGAAAAAATATGTCATAATCCACACTTGACAATGTAATATCTTCCACAAATAAACTTTGGCAGTCTCGTGCTTTGGTATGTGATTGCGAAGTTTAGTTACGTAGTCATATGCAGAACCGGGAATCCTAAAGAAACCGTATGACAAAGTTTTGACTCCAGCAGCTGAATTTCACACATAGGAAGCTAACTTCCGCCACATCGCCCTGCAAAACGGCCTTAGTTTTTTTAAAGAGAACAGGTACTACGCGTTCCCGTAAATGCCGATGTTTCCGAAATAAACAGTGAGATTGCTGGAAACCTCGTTATAATGCACCTCACTGCAAACCTCTCAATCCGTGACTACTGTTACATAAAGGCCTCTTTAAGTGAAGGGTTACTTCAAGTACGTCGGTCTTATTCACTCTTTTACGCGTATTAAAGGTGAACGCAGCAAGCAGTTGCTTCTAGTGAATGTTAAAGGTGCACTAAAGAGGATGCTGAACTCGTCTTTTTCTCGGGGAACTCTATCTACACGCTTCGGGCATTCTTAGAAACTTCGAATTATTGTCCTGTGCGGCCGATTGCTTTAATTGAATTGGAATAAACATCCCGGCTCCCGCCTTTTTTTGTTGTTAAACTCAATGCGGAAGAAGAGGACGAGTCAACCAACGCGTCAGCCAGTCCCGTGGCGGCTTGCCGCTCTGCCATCGGCGGAGTGATACGTAAAACAAAGAGTCCATGTGTTTTTTTTATTTGCGGGGGCCTAATTTGCGGCTATATTGTCTGCGGCTGAAACTGTTTATTCATAGAAACCAAAAAACAAAATAAAGGCGAAATGGAAGCAGCCACAGGACTGGCTGACGCGATGGTTGACTCCTCCTACCTACCGCGTTAAGCGGAAAAGACAAAGGCGGGGGCCGGGACGTTTAATCCAATTTAATTAGAGAAACCGGCCGCACAGGACAATAATTAGAAGTTTCTAAGAATTTCAGGAAAATTTAGATTGAGTTCTCGCGGTAAAAAGACGAGTTCAGATTCCTCTTTACTGCACCTTTAACATTCGCTAGTAGCAACTGCTTGCTGCGTTCACGTGAAAGCCTCCACGCCTGGTATTGGTGGTGTGTTCTATCATTTTAATGGGGCAGTTTTATCCGCCTATTTTGCCAGTTATTTTCCCAAAGCATATATATGTCCATTTTCGGCGCATTGAACATGAGGGCCACCCTCATTTTTTGTCGCTTTTCTGTCGCGCTTTTCCACAGCAGTATGCACTTTGGGGTAGGCTTTGAACGTTCATTCTAAATAAATAATCGTGTGGCTTTTTGACACTCAGCATTTGCAAGTATTGCCGTCTTTTGTTGTAGAAAATGTGGCAAATACAGAATTGCAGGGTGTTTGCCGTTTTTACTCCTTAGCCTAAGGATGCACCCCTTTTATTGACACTTCGCTTGTATATTACTGTCGATAGCCTCCTCGACTATTTTTTCTTTCCGCGTAACTTTCTTTTCGTCAGGGCGCTCAGGTACGCCTTAAATAATTAAGATAGGTAGTCTCCTCAAATTTTCTAGATTTACTAGCTTTCTGTATTGCATGTACATTACATTCTTTATTGGTTTCAAAGTTGTGTGGATTTTTTGAGGGTGCTCGGGGAAGTTTTGTGCCTTCACTCCAGATTTTTGCGATCTTCAACACCAGACATTGCAGGTCACTCACTGTATACACCGCAGCGGTGGCAATGTGATTGAGCTTCCGCCTCGCATGCAGGAGGCGCTGGGTCCGATCCCCAGTGCCGCCGGGTACCTACCATATGATACAAGCTTCTTTAGGGTGAAATGCCTGGAAAATGGGTCTTCGACCCCACCTTGAGGAGTAGAAAACATATTGTGCAAGGGCACTTCTTGGCCACAGATGCCCTTGCGCCATAAAAATCCGTCATGATCACTCTATCTGCAGTTTAATGAGGTCTGTTTTGATTTCACTTATTTACGTTTGGTGAGACATCTGAACATCCAACAATTCTTCAGAACTTTCTCCTGAGTCATACCGGGGTTCGCTTCGACATCGCTCCAAAGAAGCAACTTGCAAGCAACAAAACATTTATGTGCCAGGGCTAGACAGCGATGGGGGCACGGCAGGACAAAGATACCAAGGCATAAACTATAAATGATACTTGTGCAGCTTTCTCGAATTTAATATCATAATGCAGCTGTCACTGTCAGCCCCTTTTCTCTGTGCCTTAGGGAGTAGCGTAGGAGACGTCGCTCCGAATGGAGCTCTCTTTGTGTGATTGCGCGAACACTCCACGACTTCCTCGTTTATCGCCCTGTATAATGCGCTCAAATGCTGCGCGGTGATGGTCGCACAATATAACGAAAAATCTGGGAGGCTCTACAACCACCAACCTGCAGAACGTACAACAGTGTCCCTGTTTGCGACTTGGTTTATTTCGGTTTGACATCTCGGGATCACTGAAGTTAAATTTGTGGATGGCTTTCATTTAGTCGCTGGTTTCGATGAAGTTACAGTGCCATTAACAAACGTGATTACCGGTAGGGTACGACGAAAAGTGCCAAGGCAGATGTGTTGGCGCTGAGAAGCTGATATCAATCTGAGCACATATGCCAAGAGGCCACATGTGTTCAGCATTTTTTAACGCAGAGCAACCCTTGCCAAAGAAGAGGTGTCGTTTACGCGCTCCTTTTGGGAAGAGACTGAGCTAACTTCCGAATTCCGCACTACTCAGCAGTCACAAATTCAGCCTGCTGTATTTCGTCTCTGCAGTCATCACGAAGTGTCAAGCCATCAAAGCGTGAAAAAGTGCTCAAAACTCTAAAGCCATAAAATCATTTCAGCTTCCATTTTTCGTGTCATTAATCACGTCCACGAATTTTCGCGACCGTGAACGTCAAATCACGCCTCTTTAATAAATGTCACCGCCTGCGGCATGTCCAGAAAATCCGTTCAGCGAAAAGGTCTCCCACCAACGCTTAATGACTTTTCCAAATGCTGCTCGCCACGTAGAATACTCCGCCTGTGATTAACAACTATATCGTCTACAGAAAAAAAGAGAATGTGAGGATTCGGTGCGGGCACCTTTAAAATTGTACCGTCAGTGTTAATGAATCTCCGATAAAGGAACAGGACAACTCCGTGGAACCGTTCGTGCGGAGAGGTGCAAATGGGGCGGTGAAACGGTGTGTCTGTACCGGCCGCGCTTGCGCTTAATGGTACGCGCAATGATTTCGGCGGCTAATCACCCCTCGAGCCGACGCAGAACACCAGGCCGCGCGAGATGCGGACGTTTACTCCCAAAATAGCGTACATGTAGAGGGAAGGCAAGATGCCGTAAAATATCCGAAAGCGGAGGTTAATTGCTAGGCCTAATTATATGCGCCTTGAAATATTTGCTATCTGTCTTGTTGCTAGAAATAAATGATATACAGTTGTCTTGCCCGAATTAATTGGCATTATATAGCACGTGAAGACATTGCAAAGTAAGTGCACTAGAACAGATCAGGTTCTCTTACGGATAATGAGGTGGCAGTTGCCATGATATGCAGGGTGACCTTATAACGCGAAAGCATGAAGCGTCCCGTTCAGCTGAAAACCCGGCGTTGGTGGCGGTGGCGCGTAGAGAGAAGCAGGTGGCATAGCTGGCACCTAGGTCACGTGACCCTGTGACGTCATCACAACCTGTCCTTGAAGCACATGGCAACCTGCCCACCGGATTGTGAGCAAAACTGCCCACGTGGCAGGTGGCCATTAAATTAATGATTGGCCGCGAGAGGTTACTTAGGAAAAGCAACCTGGGTCTAACAAGCCCCACGGAGGCTATGTTTGACGCAGCCACCTGCCGGGACAGTGGCGCATCGGATAACTGCTTCACAAATGCGCGAGCAGTAGTGTGAGGACCCCCAGTGATGCGAGATTATAAAGCATAGAACGACCAATTCCGCATATATGGGCCTGTAGGCAGAACCTAGGTGACAGGGAAGGAACACTTTTACGAGAGGGATCTCTAATGATATCGCATTGTACACTTAAGCGTTATTGCATGATGGAAGAAAGAACAGTGTCCGAGTCGGCGAAGAGATGCATAAACAGGACCAGAGCCCGCTGCATGGACCCATTAACGCTATCCTTGAGATTAAGTGTCCCCTCATGTTTTTCTCTATGTTCAGTCTCTTTATGTAGTGTGTAAAAATAGTTTCGTACCCGACTCTTTCAAGTTTGTGCAAGAGCAGACTGTGATGCTTTCATTCCCAAAAATTTTTTTGGAGAATGTAGATGCCCCATTGTGGCAGTCTTAGATCAAAGCAGAATATGCATTTTTTTTCTCAATTTGTGCCAATTGATTTTCTCATTTATCTAACCTTTTCTTCGTCGCAGTAATTTCTTTTGAATACTTTGACACGCTTTATTGTTAACAATTGGTCTAACTTCCATTCGGAAAACCTTCTGTCATGAGACCCATGGATTCTTTCGTTAGGTGGCGTTCCATTTGCAATCAATGGGCTTCGGCTTCAGTGTGCTCTTCGTATTACGCGTGGGGACCGGGACCAGACGGACTGAAGACGGCGACAGCGCAGTGACTACGTCAAATATATTAGTTTTTTCGTTTAATATTTTGAAAGTTTAGATTGAGTTTAGTTTTAGTTAAGCTAGTTTTTAGATTTAAGCTTGTAAGCCGAAGTGTAGGCGAAATAGCAGATCAGTGACCTAACGGCCGGGTCTATTCTGGCCGGCCGATTTGCAGCGCGCATTTGTGAGTTAGCTAGTTCAGAAAGGTAGTCATTCCTTTTCAAGGCAATCGGCTTTAGCGGCCGGCAGAATTTTATTTGAGCACGTGGTTGCAGGTGTTTTTTTCTAGCATTTTACTGCCATTTTGTGGTAGCAATAATAGAGCGCTGCTAAGATGGTCAAACTGAAGGTGAAATTTAAGAAGTGTGAGGCGTCGGCGAATTTGAAGGAAACGCGGTTCAAATCTGTACAGGAGGCCAAAGACGCGGATTTTATGAGCAAATGCTGCGTATTAAGTGCACGTCTGGACAGGGCTGACGAAGCGAACACCAACCTAGCGTTACGAATGGACGCTGTAGAAAGAGAACTTCAGGTAGAGAGGGCAGAGAAGCGCAAACTCTAAGAACCGCTTAGTCAATTCTTGGACGCAAAAATGGCTGACACCGCCATGCGAGGCCACATTGGCGGACATTCTAGCGCCAACCACGTGGATGGGGCCTGCACTGCATGGACAGTGATAAGGAAGTAGTTCAGGCAGGTTCAGACAGAACAAGCTGCGCACACGTGGCAGCTAGGAAGTCTGGAGGCGATGGAGAGAAGGAGAACAAGCTAAACACAAGAAATGAAGTCATAATCATTGATAAGAGGCAGCAAAATCCTGAAGTTAGTATGGAGGGAGAGAATACCCTAGTGTTTTTCGCTGGTGACTCAAAGATTAGGAGGTGCGAAAGAACAATAATGAAGCGTGTAAATAGGGATAAGCGGTAGCAGTCCGGTCTTTGCCAGGCAAGACAATGGACGCAGTACTGAGAGAGACAAAAAGCAAATTTTCTGAGAATGTTGAAAAGCGCAATTTGGTAGTGGTAGTGTGATGTGCTTAATGGTGAAGCTGCAAAGTAGTGGAAAGATTAGTGGAGGGAGTTCAGGATATAAGGGCGATAGCACAGCAAGTGCAGGTCGTGATGTGCACAGTGCCGGAGGCGCAAGGATGGAACGACGAGGTTGCCAAGGACATTGCGGCTGTTAATCATACGATAAAGAAGTTAAGCCACGAGAAGAAATTTGAAGGGGCAGATATAAACAGGTAAGTGCACAGAGCAGGTTTTGGCAGAGGCTTTACACGAGATGCCATCCATTTCAGTGAAAGGCTAGGAGCAGAGAACGGCTGGCGCCTGGCAGGCCGGGAAGTAGCTTTTTTAGGGGGTCCAGTGCGGCTCAGAGCGTAGTGGTAGGTAGAAGCGAAGTAGAAATTGTAACAATGGCAACTGAGCCCAAACATGACCACAAGGAGGCTCAGGAAGAAAATTACTAAAAAGAAATTTAACATCAGGATCAGGTACATAAACATACAAGGCTGTAGAAAGAGAGCGAAGTGGTTAGAAATAGAACAGCAGTCAAAGGACGAAGAAGTAGGAAGAACATCCGCCGTTTATTCTTGGCTACTCTCGAAAGGCTGCAACAGAGCAACAACGGAGATGAAGGGAGGAGGGCTAGGTATGCTGATACATGAAGGAACAAATTGGCAGAAAATAAAGTCAACTTGCAAAGAACATGTCTGGGTATCAGGTACAAATGCCGGTGAAAGGACATGGCTAAGGGTAATTTATTTAGGGACAGGGGACAAGTGCAGGCAACAAAACACGGATTTAGTTAAGTGTTTCACTGATGATTTAAAGCAGTTTGGAGACGGTGCCGATATTATTCTGCTGGGGGACATGAATGGCCACATCGAGGATCTGAATGGATACACAGATTGTAACGTCAAGTTAATTGTAACGTCGATTGTAACGTCAAGTTCTGTGAATGGCACATCCTAGCTATTGTAAATAGAGAAACTAAGTGTGAAGGACAAATCACGCGATATTCCCGTAAAAGGCAGACGACCATTGACTACCGGTAATGTCGCAGGGGATGTATAGTAAGCTCGCAATAATTGAAAAAGACGAAGAGGGGAAACAGCCTTGGAAGTAATCATAAGCGTATTAGTCTACAGTTGGGTGAAATCATCAAAAGAGAAATGCAGAGAACTCAAACAGAGAACGCAAAATAATGGCGAACAAATAGCGCTAATGGCGGCCGGCATAGAGGAAGCAATGGAGAAAAGCCCCATAGAAAAGTGGGACTATAACCGGTTAGAACGACTCATTAGTACAAAAAAACAAGTAAAAGAAGTAAACCGCTGGAGAGCAAAGAAAAAGCCACGAAGTTGGTGGAATAAAGCAATTAGAGAGGCCATCGAAAAACGACGGCTGCCTTCAAAGAAACACAGAGAATCAAAGAAGGTGCAGTTACCTGAAGAGGAAATGGGCCAGAAATGGGAATCTTATCGACAAATGAAGCAGCAAGTGCAGGCCCTCGTCCAGGCTGAAATAAAGCAGTCCTCTGATCACTGACTGGCTGAACTTCGCGATGCAGCTAAAGGGGGGCCAAGAAAACTTTGGAAACATATAAGCTGGCTTGGTAAAATGAATCAAGGAAAGCTGGAACAAATTCAAGATACCGAGGGAAAATGTTTAGAGGGAGATGACGCTGTGAAGTACATTGCATCAGTTATAGCTGAGTCATTTAGGAAAGACGATAGTGTAATCTCCCCAAATGGGGGAGTAACATAGGACAGCACAACAGAAAACAGCTTAGAACTGACCACTCTCAACTGGGAAAAAGCGGAAGTAAATATTCGAAAATGCACATCCGCAGGGATAGATGAAAATTCCATTCAAGCTAATTAATTAGCTTGGCAGAAGAGGCACGAAAATGCTCATAAAAGCATTGGAGGCAGTCATAACAAAGAAGAAAATTCCGCATGGCTGGAAACAGAGTAAAATCAATTTGATTTATAAAAAAAGGCCATAAGATGAACATAAAATCCTTCCGACCAATTACAATAAGATCAGTTAAATACATGCTGCCAATGCAGGCGATGAAATTAAAAATGGAGTCATAGGTAGAAAATTATAGAATACTCGAGAACTTCAGAGCGGCTTCAGAAAGGGGAGGCGCTTAGATGATAGCCTGTTCGTGTTTACCCAATGCATAGAAATTGCTAAGTTGGAAAGAAGACCTCTGTATCTAGCCTTCCTGGACATAAACGGTGAATACGACCTTGTTGACAGGAACTCCTGTGGAACATGTTAAAAATAAAGGTGTGCGTCACGAGGTAATTGATTTTCAACAGGAAATATATCGAGAAAATAAAGTTGTAATAACATGGCATATAATTAAGAGTACAATAAGTGTCGAGGTACTCGACGAATTATTATCACATACTGCGGACCAAATACGGTCCAAGCAGGACGCAAGGCAAGGTTGTTCTCTATCATCGCTGCTGTTCATGCTTGATAGGATTAATATGAAAAGAAGGCTACAAGAAAGCAATCTAGGTTATAATTTGTCGTACAGATTAGGCAGATAGGTTGTTGAGCAATGACTACAGGGTTTAATGTATGCGGACGATATGTACTGCTGGCAGATAACCAGGAAGATTTTCAAACTCTGGTTAATTGCTGAGAAGACAAAGGAGACACTCTATGTCTCAGTTTCCTCGCAACTAAGTCAGGTGTTATGATTTTCAACGATACAACTGGCCAGCTGCTTACAATACTGAGGCCCTGAAATGCCCCTAGTGGCCAAACACAAATATCTCGGGGTATGGGTAAACGAAAGGCAGATGTACACGGAAAAGTACGAACAGTCTCTTATTGCAAAAGGGCGATGCCGTAATAATGAAACATGCGCCTTTATGAGGGTACAAAAAATATGAAGTATTCTGATGTGTTTGGAAAGGAACAATGGTGCCGGGGCTTACATTCGGGAAGGTGGTTCTGTGCGTAAGGGAAAGTTCAGTCGAGATCAGAAGTAAATCTGATAGCTGTTGGAAGATTACCACTAGGTTCCCATGGGAAAACCACAAACGAGGTAATAGAGGGGGATATGGGCTGGGCATAGTTCGAAGCCTGGGAAGCTCAGAGTAAAATTCTATATGAAAAACGCCTGAGGAATTTGGACGATAACAGGTGGTCAGCTAAGGCATTTAAATACCTATAAAGAAAAAGCGTTGACTCACAATGGCGGAAAAGAAGTAGGAAGCTAACCAGTAAGTATGCCAGACACGAAGACGGAGAAAGAATGAGCATAAACGATGGGTTAAAAACGCGGAAGGTAAAATTTAAATATATTCAATGGAAAATAAGTATAGTGTAGAACTATATTGATACTAGAAAATCCAGATCAGGAAGCAATCGTTTTATAATTCAAGAGGCAGTGTCGTACTCTTTGAAGCTAGGTGAGGGTGTCTTAGAATGCGCAGCTAAAAAATAAATTTGACGAAGATGACACATGTGCAGTGTGTGGAAAATCTATGGAAACAATAGAACCCCTCATATTCGAATGTGATGGTATTCATCCCGATGTCGATGCAGGCACAGTCTCTCTTCGTGAGGCCCTCGGTTTTAGATAAAGCAATGGTCATGTATGTAAATGTCATGGAAATTGGCAAAAAGTGATTGGAAGATTGCTGGCTCAGAAGCAGAAAGGTGACATAAGGTTAGAAGCGTAGGAAGACGTATTTAATGGAAATGGCGAGCTTTTATAACAAATTACAACACAGTTAAACAAAAATAAAGGGCAAAGTGGAGCGTGGGGGGGGGGGGGGGTGTCAACCGTCATCATCCCGTTTCAAAGGGGACGCTCCTACCTTCTATCCATCTATATTTGTTTTGTTTAAATTATTTGCGTTAATTTGAGATGTCTGCTTGTGTATATTTTCTAAAAAAGGTGAGATTATTTTGTAGGCTTTTATCGATCTTACTGCGCCGTCTCGTTTGTTTCTGTTGTATTGTTGCCTTATCTCAGTCATGTCGCGCTTTGCTTCGGTAATTTTTTAATAGCAATGGAAAGGAACTCAGATACTGCAGTGTTACCTGAACTGAGCGCTTCATATCTTGTTTATTTTCATCGCCTTTGTATCAACTCCGCAGATATAACCAAAAGCCGAAAGAAACGTTCATGAAACTAATGAAAAACAAATGTTTCTTGGCAATCTCATTTCTTAATCATGAGTGGTGTAATGTTACTTGACAGTACTGCGCGCTGTCACGCTAATCGATGCCTCTTATTTTTGACAAAATGAAAGTATATGTCTTGTTAGTAGAAAGAAAAACTGTCTTTCCCCTGGAATCCATGTTTAAAAAACAGGCACGTTTTGTCTAATCTAAAGCGACGTGATCAGAAATAGCTGGACATTAAGACGTCCTTCAAATCTTCCTTTTCAACATGTAGAGAAAGAGGCTAAACATAAAAATATTGATATATATTGCAGAATCGGTTTTTTTAAACGAAATTTATTGCCTCAGGGCATCAATGATGGGTGAAGGTGTGATGAAAGGTGTAGTAGTGATTAAATGAATGGAAAAAGGTTAGCTGATTTGATGAAGTCCAGTAGAGAACGATGGTACGGTCCCTGCGTCCAGGAAATGTATGAAGCAGGGTTGCTAGGTGAAAGACCCGCTATCTTCAGGTGCCGGATCCTTGTAGGCTTGAGAGCTGCGCAGTCCACCAGTAAGTGATGAATGTCGGCTTCAGTGTCCTCGATACTGAGGCCACTTCCGAGTGACGGCAGGTATGAGGGCATACCCGATCCGGATCCTCCTAGGCGCAACCTCCTCTGCACGGATAAGACCGCGGGGGACGGTTACCGCATACGGAGGGATGATAGCACGTGTGCGGCGCCGGGGGATTTCCTTTCTTGTTGAAAGGAGGGTAAAGTCCAAATGAAGAAACCGAGGCAGTGATGAGTCTTGATTCACAAGGCGGGGTGCTAAATCTGCCTTGCTTTGAGAGGTCAGCAGATCCCGTGGGACCCACTCAATACGTACTGCCTGCGGGATGCGTGCCGCGAGCCAGTGGATGTCCTGACATAACGTTGTGCAGCGGCTATCACGTCGTAGCAACCGGACAACTTGAAGGGCGTCAGTGCAGATGAAAACGAGCGCCGCAGTGTGCATAGTTATGGCGACCACGGAGCAGAGTGCTTCTTGAACTGCAACGAGCTCAGCAAAAAAAGACGAAAGGGGTTTTGTAAGCTGAAACCGAGAGGCTTGATTCAGGGCAGGTCTGCACGGGCAGTATATTGCTGTTGTTGCTTCGCAGGCTTGTATGCTTGCGTCTACGTAGACAGCAATGGATCCTTCAGGCAGGCAAGCATCTTGTTCCTCAAATTTCTGGCGAAGGAACGATGCCGAATGAGCAGATGTTGGTCGGCGATTATCTGTTGGCTTGTTGTCACTGAGCTGTACAAATTCCTATGAGGGAAGAACTGTCTTTGGCGGCTGAAGAGTGGAGTGCGACGTTGCATAAGTCCTCAGTGCATGCATGGAGTGCGATAGACTGGCCTTAAGACTGCGCGCATCACGGCGCTGCTGCACCAGCCCATAAATGGTATTGAGCTGCGCCTTCTCTTGTAAATCCATGACCGGTGTGATGCATGGAAGACACGTAATGGTCCTCATAACCTCTCGGTTCACGGCTTCAAGGTGATCCCATCGGGCTCTTGTAAGGTGTTGAAACTGGGCTTGATAAACAATACAGGGCTGCAGAACTGCCCTCACCAATTTCCGTGCAACGAACGAGCCTGCGCCACCCGTTTCAGGAGCAATTTTTCTAATCAAAGCCAAAGTCTAAATAGCTTGCCTTTTTGCTTGAGAAAGCCATGCAGTCGCTGATCCTGATTAGTGCATCATTGCGCCAAGGATTTTTACACTCAGACTTTCCTGTAGTGGGGTGCCTGATAGACAAAGATGAATTGAACTTGCAGCAAGTTTACGGCGTCCCCAGCGGCTGGCGACTGACGTGTATGTTGTTTTATGCACGGATAGTTGAAGTTTGATGGATAATGCGTAATTAGAGGTAACATACAAGGCAGATGGAAGGGCAGCCTCCTGAGTACGGAGATCTTGATGAGTACTCCACACCGTGATGAGATCAGTGTACTGAAGAAATTTTGTCACTGATGTCATGTAAGCGCCAAGCCAGCGAGATGAAAGAAATATTAAATAACGTCGGCGACAATACCGATGTCTGGGGCACGCCGCAGAGAGGAACAAATGATCCGACCACTTCGCCGCTGAGGCGTATTGCAAATTTCCTGCGTTCCAAAAATGATTCAACAAAACTACGCACTCTCAGAGGGATATGAAGCATTTCAACAGAGTTCAGAGTGGCTACATGACTGATGTTGTCATATGCCTTTTCAACGTCCATTGCTAAAACGGTACGCACATTGCGGCAGCGTGTAGATGACAAAACTGCAGATGCCAACACAGCCAACCCGTCCTCTCTACCAATATATGGACAAAAGCCGATTTGTGCTTGGTGATAAAAACCGTGCTGCTCTAGCCACCATGACAATCGTGTGGCTAGCAGTTTCTCCGCCAGCTTGCACAGCGTAGGAGTTAAGGAGATAGGTCGTAAGTTCCCAAGGTCCGTCGGAGGCTTTCCTGTTTTCTGTATAGGACTCACGACAGCGGATTTCCAGCTCTCGGGCACGACGCCATCCAGCCATACTTTGTTTATGGTGTCTAGTAGTTGAGGGAGTGCAGCGCTACTCAGGTTATTCTACACCTCGTACTAAATATTGTCCGGGCCGGGAGCTGTTTTCCGTTTCGCATCATTTATTGCAGCCAGCAACTCAGGCATAAAGAACGGACACGCAATTCCATCTGCGTCGATATCAGACGGCATTTGATATACATGTGCTGGGATGCCTGCCATATTTAAACTAGCGGCTAAAGAAGGCACAGCATCTTATTTTGGGAAAAACTATCGCGCTGCTTCTTTGGCGAAATCATCTGGCGACAGGTTAGCCGCAAAGCATGCGGTTGCTGCTGCTGCGTCAGTCGAACGGCGACCGCGTTTCATTGTACGGAAGGTTCGCGAGAGGGAGGCATTCGAGGATTTGGCAGAAAGTTGTTCGCACCACGCATGCAACTGCCATCGAGAGAGGTCGCATTCATATTTGCGTGCCTTAATTGTAAGATAGTGCAATCGCGTACGTGAATGCGACGAAGTAGGGTTTCGCGTAACAGCCAGCTCGGCTTGACGGCGTGCCGCCCACAAGTCATGAAGGCCGAGGTCTGGTGCCGGTCGACCAACGTCAGTCCAGGTGGTAGTGGTAGCACTGTTGAGCGCTGTTTGTATGCGCTCAACAAGGATTCGCGAATAATCTGAAGAGAGATTGTCCAAACAGGAGCGAAAACTGTCCCAGTTGATCACAGGACATCTGTAGCGTAAAGGTCGGAATTGTGAGGTATGAAGACCGATGATGATAGGGTGATGATCACTTCCCCGGCAGTCTGGCTTCATGTGCCAGGAGAAAGTACCCGGACCCGACTACCACCTCAAGTCTGGAGCATAGGAAGCACTGCGAGTTTGACGCACTGGCCGTGTTGCTGGCCCAGGATGGTTGAGCAGCCCAAACTGGGCATCCGTGAAGGCGTCTCGCACACGCCTGCCACGAGGGCTCGAAGTGGGGTACCCCCAACCCTGTTGAGGGGCGTTAAAGTCGCCTCCTACTAAAATCGGACACCCGGGATACTGCCGACGGGCACTTATTAACCAGCCTAGAGTAAAATGGGAGGAAGCGCCACCGGCTTGTCTAACATAAAATAAAACGACCACAACGGTTCCGTTCGTAAATTTCACAGCCACTGCCACTACCTCTTGATACGACGTGCACCAGTTTTCGAGAGCAAGGCGTACTTGCGGAAAACGTGGGTCCACGTACACTGCTGCCTTTCCCGGGGGAGCAGCAGTTTGTACACGAAGGTCTATCATTGAAGGAGACATGTAGGCAGTGAAGCCTGGAATCGATGGCAAGGCGTTTGCTTCATGTAGTAACATGGCCCACACCTGGAGCTTGTGAATTTGTAGTCGGGTCTTGAGCTCTCCCACCTGGGTGGAAATGGCTCTGCAGTTCCACTGCAACACACCAGCACGACTGGAACTTGCCATTTCTAGTTACTAGCCCCAGCGCTGTAGCATCACGGACGTCAGGTCGGACAAATGGTTGACCATAAATCGGAGCAAAGAAGTCGTAGAGTTGTCCAGTGGTATAGCGGTAATCTGGAAAGAAACGGCAGGAAATGCCACTGGTGGGCGGCAGGAAGGCGATGTTGCTGCGCCATTGATAGATGTGTCGGATGATTCCGCTGGCCGTCTATGTCGAGCGAGCAGTTCAATGTGTTGCCGGAGCTTGGTGACCTCCGCTAAAGGCGTGCGATTTGTTCGTCGACTGCGGCCATATCGTCCAGCGGTAGTTGAGGCACACTGCGCTGCTTTATCGGCTGTTTTCGGATGCGTTCTTTTCGCGCAGTGTCGTTAGAAGGCTGTTGAGCTGAAGGATCATGCGAGGTGTGCTCAGGAAGCTCTGGCCACTCGTCGTCATCCTACTGGAGAGCTGCCAACTAATCAGACGTCTGCAATGAAGTTATACTGTCATGTATTGGCCAATGCTTAGTCATTTGACGACGAGCCTTTTTTGTTGCCTTTTGTTTTGTCGGACAGCTTGGAGATGTTATCTTGTGGTCGTCGGATTTTCAAAGGCCCCATCAATAAGCAAAATTCGCTTCCTATGTACCTTCGAAGGCAGCAATGAAGGGGCAGGATTTGCTCATATGCCCAGCACGGAAGCAGTTATAGCAATATACAGCACTCGGTTTATATGGCCGAGGCCGTAAAATACAGCCCTTATAGTACAGACGGGCTGGTAGTGTCAGAGGGCCTTGCAAGGTGACTATGCAAGAGAGCGCCTTTCAATGCGTCGGGCCTGGATGACACGGTGCATGGGGTAGTACAGCTCCGATGGAGTGCAGTTTGATCCTCAGTTATATCGACGTTGTAGACGACGCAGCGCTGCAAGTCGCAGCCTTAAATAAATACACTTGTAATGGCACTAATATTTCGCTTGTTAGTGAAATACTGGTCAGCGTTTGCAGCCGTTCTACGGCAGACAGAGTCGGAAGCCACACTAAAATGATGTTGGACTTTGTCCTGGCTTTGAAGCCCCGAAAATCTTTGGTTCCGAGGCACGCATCCAAGTTATCATGTAATATTTTGTTTGGTATATCCGTAAGGCTTTTGTTGGCCAGTGATTTATTGGCCGCTTAGTAAGAAAACGATCCGGGTGTAGGCTCCACCGAGTTCTCGATCGTAAGGCAAGTGCGCTTGCCTTGGGAGCCATCATTTGCCGAAGATGGAATCGGTTGGCTGTCGTTTGAGGGATGCTTGTGAGTTGCACGAGGGCACTTTTGCATGGGTAGAGGGGCCGATAAGTCAATTGGAATGCCCTGTTCATCATGCCGTGCGGTTTCGGGTTAATCCGGAAGTGTAGAGTTGATGGCCATATGCCCTTGTGGCAGATCACTTACGAGCAGTTCGGCATTTCGGGAAGGCAGGAGGGATGCATCTGCCGATGAAGCGGTGATAGCGCACCTGAATGGCCATGTGAATTTAAACGGCTCAGATAACCAAGGCAGCATTTAAATAAACGCCTCAAGGTGCAATCTTCATTTGCTAGAACCGCCATATTCGATCAAATTGCTATTCGACAACACAATCCCCAATCCTCGTCCAGGTTAGCCCTATACCCAGGGATATAGATCCAAATCTACACGCAGCCAGAAGACAGGCAAGGGTTGAATATGTAGAGGCGAAGATAGCCGCACCACATCAGGTAGTCTACACTGACGCCACTCTGAACCCGCAGACTCGTAGCCAAAGCATCAAGAAAACAGTATCGGTTGTCACAACAAAGGAGGTTGGACTCATCAGCGGCGCCTCCACGAGAGAAGGGACGGTAACTGAGGCAGAGGAGATCGCCGAAGCTCTAGCAGCAGCCGAGGGTTATCGCACCAAAAAATCTCTGACAATCATAAAAGATTCCCAAGAAGCGTGCAGACGCTACATGGTAAGAAGAATCAACAAAAAAGCACTAAGGATTCTCTTGAAAACGCAGCGAACCAACAAAAAGATCCAACATAGGATATACTGTGTACCGGGACATGCCGGATTCGAAGACAATCTGAAGGCGGACAAGCTAGCTCGCGAGCTTACTATCAGAGCTGGTGCTTCAAACGCCTCGGACTGCCCGGAGACAACAGTAGAGCTCACGTACGCAGCTATCCTCAGCCTCATCAAAGGCAGAAGACGCAAATATCCCCATCCACATCCACTGCTAACACAATATGAAGCGACACGTTGGAGAAGACTCCAAAACATGAGCCTTCCACAACCTTCACATTCTACACAAGATGTATCCGGAGCAGTATAGGGATACATGTCCGTGGTGCGGGGCAACCCCCACGCTGTATCATATCACATGGGAATGCATACACAATGTAGCTTTCCGAGGTAACAAAGAGCCAAATGCAGAACAGTGGGAGGACCGGCTAACCAGCAGCCAGCTCAAGGTCCAAAGAGACCTATTGAGCCACGCATGCGGGATAGCCAGAGACAGTGGTGCCTTGGACTAAGGGCGCCAACCACGCTCAGCCTGGAAGACATCGACAATCTTCGGGAAAGCAGCAAGACTACTTTATTAGAGCAATAAATTTTATTCACTCACTCACTCGACAACACGCACAAAGAGAACAACGGAGGAGGATCCTCAGGATGCTTAGCTAGTGTTACAAGAGCACTTGTCTTAGTCTGGAAAAAGCGTCCACCATTGGCGGGATTTAAATGAGCCCTTTGCTCCAAGGACGAAGTTCCGGTGGGGGAGGAGGGTGCAATGTAGGAAGGCTCTGGGATGGGGAGTGCGGGGTTGAACTTTATTGTCCAGGCGAGATCGATGCTCAAGATAATGAACCGGTTGATCTGAAAAACTGCAATTAAAAAATAAGTCACCTCAGCCGAGAGGAATCTGGGAGGCACGCCGGGAGGTTGGAGAGATAGTGAACGTGGGCTTTAAAGACTACGCGTCCATGCATGAGGAGCTGTGACAAGTCACATGGTAGGACAGATAGGGTTGACGAGGAAAATCTAGTACAAAGCAATTGCGTAAGACCGCAGAACAAAATACGGGAAGGAAAAATAAAAATAAAAACGAGAAAGAATAGTAAGGAAGTAGAAAATCAGGAAGTGCGGAGAAAGAGCGAAAGGAACGGGGCAGGAGAGAGCAAGCCATGAGCCCCAGAGAAAAGGTATCTGGAAATGCAGAGAATAGGGTAAAAGAAGGTAAGAGTAAATGATATTAATAAAAATAGGAAAAGAATTGAAAAAGTAAAGGAACGGGCTGGGGTAGGGTGGGTATGGTGAAAGATCTGATAAAAAAGTGATATGAGTACTGGGAAGTACTTCATATCAGTTTTGTCTGGGGTACAAGAAACCAATAGAAAATGCAAGAAGTCCATGTTCCTGCCACTCTCTCCCATAAACTGATTCTTGGCAAAATGACCACTTCAAGCGCTTGTCTAACAAAAAACGTATGTGCGGTATAGGTAAGAAATCTAACATATTCAATTGTCGCGTTTTTACAAAAATTTCTCAACAAAATAGAACAGAGGTAAGAAAATCCAGGGGAATTGTATTTTTTTAGAAAATCCATTATCGTTTTCACTAGTAACTGACAGCGAAACCATCTGACGGAATTTTTACCCTGTCTCCTTACTGTTTTAGCCGCCGCAGTGGCTCCGCAGTTATGCGCTCGGCTGCTGACCTGAAGGACGCAGGTTCGATCACGGTCGCCGCGGACCAATTTCGATGGAGGCGAAATTCTAGATGCCCGTGTACTGTGCGATGTCAGAGCATGTAAAAGATCGCCAGGAGGTCGAAATTTCTGGAGCCCTTCACTAAGGCGTCCCGTGTAACCTGACTCGCTTTGAGACGTTAAACCCTCATAAACCATTAACATTCCTTTTCGTCTATACAGCCATTATTGTTACAGTGGTCGCCATAAAATAAGATCTTGTTTCTACCATAAGGTTAAAGCCTATTTCTTGGAGACATGAAGACGTAGCAAAAAATAACCCAAAAGCTCTTCGCTATGATGTAGGAGGCGGTGATGCCCAACGGTAGTCAGTAAAAAAAAATAAACGAAAACACAATTGTTGCAAAGGACGGCCTCAAAGTCAATAATAGGGTTTTGCATCGGGACTCCTGCCTTATTGAATTTTTCGTCCTCGAAGCAGCCATCCACTCGTTTTTAACCACTACTGCGCACATCATGTCCAGAGCACTGCTCTGAAATTTCATAATCACATTTTTCAGATAATACATTGTATGTGCAGCCCAGAAGTAATGGTAAGTAGCATGGAATATATAAGGTCGGAAAGGTCGAAGAGTCACGCAGCAGGTATTGTACATCCGACGCTGCGTTGTACAAGCTCATTTCAATGTGCGAATATTTCACCTCAATTTTAAAGCGTATAGATTAGGCGCATCAGAGTAAGGTATACGTTGGACAGATGACGAAGTATAAGCCACAGCGTGCAGGTGCCCACGGTATCTTTCACTGCTGAGAGCCCTTGAAATATCTTCATTCTCACCCGCACTGGACTCCCAACCTGATAATAATGAATGACGCTTAAGACTCAGGCCAGATCGTAAGTTAGAGTGCACTAATAATCCTTCTATTCGTTGTTGTATCCTTGTGCTGCAAAAAAAAATATTATTTCTCAAAGAATGGATGCTGTAGAAAGAACTTTCGACGAGGAGACTTCAAGCAGGCAGTCCCGCTGCGGCGGCCTATGGAGCATATGGAGCATACGGTAGGCGTGGTGTTCAATCCCCAATGTTAACCGGTGTCCCACCGCTTTTCCATTGGGTAAATTCTTTCCCTTGGGCTAATAAAATCTGCTATTTGATCCCACGTCGTAGAGATAAAAAAAAACACGATAACCATAGAGCTCGACAGCTATTCTGTCTTTTCGTCCTTTAAACTAAAACCGTCATTATTCTCACCATTAACCCTTAGTGAAATCATTTCGCTCTGCGCGGTGACAGACAAAAAAGGTAGGTCATTTCAGGACTTTTTCTTCGAAGTATAGAAAATCTACAAGCTGGAACTAGGTAAAAATTTGCTGTAATAGAAAGCTCCTCCTCAGATCGTAGTTTTCAAAAGTTGTGAGAACGAAACGTGCTCAGTAAGGCCTGCATAACCTGCAGACAAATCCTAAGTCAAATCTAAAATGAGCCAGATCCGGCTGATGTACGCATCAAAGCCAGCCACAATCACTCGTGAAAGCCTTCTTTGTCAGCTTGAGCCTCATAGATCCAACTGTTTTGAGCGTGGCTTCATTTACTCCTTTCCAAGTGCTGCTTTCTCATCTGCTGCGAGGATACTAGTCCTGCGGAATATCTGAACCAAGAATAAGACGATGACGATGACGTCATTTGCCCAGTGCTGATGTAGCGAGGATGAGCCGCTGCTGCTTTGAACGTTAAAGTGTTTAGGTGGGCTAGTTAACAGTGGCTTTCTCAATTGATTATTAGAAGTTAAATAGGAGTTGCGGACACGCAGCGATATTACCAGCTGTTGTCCGGTCGTATTTAGTCCTGTACGCACCTACCATTTCACTACCACACGTGAATTCAGAATACTACAGTAGCCCAAAATATATTCATGATTCCCTACATTCTAGCTAGTTTACTTTTCTACTGGCGAAGCGTGAACACCAGAAAATAAGGATGCCACGTCAGTGCTAGCCTTGCGTCAGAAGCCGGCTATTCGCGCTTTCTTGCTTGTGTTGAAGAAAAGCAGTGCCCTGATTGCCCACAATGAACGTTCAAAATTTTTTCTCTATATTCACAGTATAATCACTTTTAAGTAGGCTTGAAAACAACTGTTGGAAAAACTTTTTCTGAACAAAAGTGGGACGAATCCATAGTTTGACATAGAAAAGAGTTTACAAAGTCTACATGCCGATACTCACTAAATTTGTCGCGTAATTTGATACATTGTAAGGCTAAGTAGGTCAGAGTAAGATGAAAAACACATAACAACTTGAATAGCGCCACTGTTTGTGCCGAGAACGAACTTTCGCCTTTTTCTAGCTTTGCTTTTAGGTGCATTTGGCCCAGCTTGGAAAACAAACACTCCATTTATGCTTCATTTATGAGGACAGGTCCTGGCATTAGGTTCATGGCAATAAAGGGCGACCAATGCAATGAATGTTCTGGCACTGCTTCGCGTGTGATGCTTACCTGAATGAGGAGTAGTTAAAAAGGAAGTGTGAAGGCATGCATTTGTACTAGAATGTTTGTGTGCTAACGCAGAGCTTGCAGCGAAGAGGCAAGAACCCTTGCTGGGCATTCTTATCAGCGTATAGCGGCTGCGTTAGCTATTCTCGTGACGTAATAGTTCAGTCAAGGTCTCCTCTGGTGCTTCAAAGATATCCCGCACTAGCCATACAACTATCATTAAAAATTATAGGCCTGTTCTGTCTCCGGAATGCACGCATGAACAGCTTATTAGGCGTTCTGTACCCAAAGGCTTTTGGCAAAGAGGCGCTGTTGAAACCAAGACTTCGCGTTTAAACTATTTCTCAAGCCTTACATAAGGTGAACGCACGTAGAGGAACACTGTCCCAAAATAATTGCACAGAGCCATCTGGCCATATTTAAGCGCTCGCTTGTAACAAGATTTCGGACGGTTTCACGAAGTGAACTTTCAAGCGTGTTTACTCATTTGGCGCACTTGGTAGCCCCTGAGTGATTAATTACAAGCTTTAGCATCACCTTCAGCGGCTGCTCTCTTTTTTCTCTTTTGTTCTGCTTAACCTCCAGATCTCTATTCTTTAACCTTGCGACGATTGTGCTCAAATCCGACCAGAGCCCCTCGGCTGCAAATTCTGTTTTGTTCTTCGGAGAATGCTTTGTCTTTGTCTAGCCTCGCCGCTTTCTTCGCCGCGGACAAAGGGTGGGCAGCTACCACAAAGGAGGCGCGCACTGATGCAGAGCCGATCCCCTGGGACGCCGGCCCTCGCTCTGAGCATTGAGAGCGAGAGAGGCACCGGAACAAAAAAAAAGCGAGCTTCGAAGAAACTCAAACAAGGAACTCGGTATCGAGTAAAGTTAGCTTCCCCAGTCACTCTTTATTAGTTTTTTTAATATCATTTTATTTACTGATGTCCTCCCCAGATCGTTCGCCTCGACATAGTTCGCGTTTATGCAAAGCGCTTCAACCGTCTGCGCTTAAGAAACTATGATAGTGTGTTTGTTTCTCCTATGGAGCCATGAGACATGTAGGAAAAAAGGCGGCAGGGTTAAAGCGATGTCTAGCGTTCATGCCTTCAGTAGTAACGAAACTAAAGAGAGAGCCTTTAAGCAATTGCTTTTATACGTGCAGTATACTCTTGCACTTTTGTGCTTTTCATTTTTAAACAATTATATTAACTTTAAAGCGCGTTCACAATTCTAGGCGCATGTTCTTTTCGGTCACCGCTGCTGGCAAAAAGTTCTGTCGCTCTTGTGGGCAAATAAGTGCGCTGGTAGGTCGAGCGTCGACGCTGCGACTTTCCACGAATCGAGTTTGTTCGTTTTGTATATTTATATTTGTGCTCTCCACAGCACCGTCTGGAAATTTTTGGCGCTTCCAGGAAACCCACCCCTGCTAGAAATTCTGTCCGCGGGCATTCGTTTATATTGATTTTTTAATTAGTCTGAGCTTTTTTTTTTTGCTTTTGGCCGGCCTCGTCACTTCAAAGCATCTACAGCTACTCAACGTGTGCATGAAAAAAATAAGAAACTCTGTTAGCAATATATTGCACGAATAACACCGCGCAGAACAGAAAGATTGCCTGAATCCCTCCACTCACCACATCTGGAAGCCCGCGATATCGAATAATTTCACTTCATGCTTGATAAACGATGCCACTGAAGTAAAATTTTTCGACTGGTCTGAAGGACAATTTTGATATAAGCGAGTAAATTCCAGCATAATGCTAGCTTGTGGCAGGAATTTTTCGTGAAACACAGAATAGAGTCGCGTTCTGCTTTCCTCAACAGCTGCTTTCCTATGTACAACCACAGCCGCCGCGGTGGCTGAGTGGTTATGGCGCTCGGCTGCTGGCCTGAAATACGCGGATTCGATCCCGGCCGCGGCGGTCGAATTTCGATGGAGGCGAAATTCTAGAGGCCCGTGTACTGTGCGATGTCCGTGCACGTTAAAGAACCCCAGGTGGTCGAAATATCCGGAGCCCTTCACTACGGCGTCTCTCATAGCCTGAGTCGCTTTGGGACGTTAAACCCCCATAAACCATAAACCAAACCTATGTACAACCCTCGAATTTTTTATAATACCGGGGCAGTGTCGAACCCCCGACGCTGCGGCGCCGGAGTAAACCGACAATAAAAAGAGGGCAAGGGTTTAGGGCTTGCGCACAAATAATGCTGCAGAAGCAAGCGTCGTCTGCTGGGCTTTATTATCTGTGTGAGCAATCCATGCCACTTATCGCTATCGTGCAATGAAACGCAATCGATTTACGGAAGCTTAATTTCAGCCGGCAGCAGCATAGATAGCGGAACCTTATCTTTACATAAAGAGGTAGGTGCGATAAGTAGCGAATAATATGAGAGGAAGACTTCCATCATTTTGAAAAAAAATCACAATGGTCGCGTTAATGTGCTGCGAAATGTCAGTACACGTAAAAAATCCCACGTGGACTAAACTATACCAATGTCCACTGCTATGTTATGCCTCATTGCCCATGAGTCGATTCGCGATGTTAAACCTCTAATAATCTATGAATCTACATTTACTGCGATCTCACTATGCTGCGCAACTAGCGAAACCGAGTGAGAGCAGGTGTAAACGCATTTTCCTTAGAAACCTCTGCCCTTTTCGCCCTTTCCTTCATCCAATAATTTTGGGTACAGTACGATCCAGGTGTGCACCTACTGTATGAACGCTACCGCACCTTTCATTTTAACGGACTCTAACTTTATACAGAAGCGCACAGAACATATGAGTCGCATTTCCAAGCGTTTAAGACCATCCTGCGTGCGCGCGTTCCACCGGATGGGAACGAAGTCGGCAGTAGGAGCGAAGCACGAGGTGCGCGCAAGGAGTGGTCACGCGTGGTGAGCGAGAACAATGCGTGATTCACGTCTCATTGTGGCTCACAAGCAAGCTTATGCTTTAGAACGATTACTGAAGGACCTTCTATACCCGCACTTTAACAACTCCAAGAACAACACTCTCTGGATAGTTGTAGCAAACCCAGCCTCTGGGTGGAGCATTGTAGACTGAACGCGGCACATGTGCGGGGAGCGAGAGCCACAAAGGAGCGGTGGACCACACAGAACTATAACGATGAAACACCCTACTCGTAAATGCGCTGCGGAGACGTTGGTGTACGCCAAGAACAGCCTCACGGATGATGCTTCCTGCAGCTGCACGATTTCTGCGCATGCCAAAATACTCTCGCGCGGTCTCTCGCCTCCTCCATCCGGCGCCGTAAATCTGTGCGGTCGGCGCTCCACAGATATGAGTTAAAAAATTGGATGCCATTACCAGGCGCTATACTAAAAAATGACGCATGGCAGCGTCCGAAGAGCTCGCTAAGGCGCCGGAGTCATTGTTCTGCCCACTATTCGGCCGGAATCTCCGCCGGAGGCTAATACGGCAGCGTAAAAAAAAATGAAGGGAAACTGAAATTGGCATGTGTCGATGGGATGCCAGCTTCTAAAAACAAAGAGACCACTCTGTAACAGAGCTCTGGAAAGGTAGAAAAGAGCAAGCACCAGAAAACAGGTATCGCCGCTGCAGGCCAATCTCGCATGTACCAGCGTGGTGAAGAAAACACCGAAAATCCCCAGATCTCAGACGCTCACAAATGTGCGTGAAGAATACGTGACTGAAGAGTGAACTAATTTTGTTTCCAAACTGCTAGAGCATTTTGTCTCACAAGAAAGATAGAAAAACAATATAAATGTTGGAAGTCAAAAACCCTATAACCTATACCACTTTTCGGGGCTACAGGAGAAAAGTTCCGTTTCGATATGTGTCGGCCACCGCGGTTTCGGTGATTCGCGGCTATGCCAGCCATGCGTGCCCGCCTGGTTTCGCTTTGGCGCTACTTGGTATACAGGTGCGAAGTAGCATAGAATATCGAAGTGCTGCTCTAAGTAGTCAACGGGTGAAGTTCTTTCCTCGGAACGCACCTGCGGCGCTTTATTTGCTGACTTTTACCGCAGTTTACACTACGATAGGTGCGGGGTCGTATTGAATCGTCGGTTATCTGCTTTATCGGCCACAATTCAACGCCGTATTAGTAGCCATGATGAAAACTGCTGCTGCAGAAAAAGGCATGACACTGTGCTATCCTAGGTTGTCCTAAAAGCCGTGCCGAGTCACAGCACTGCAGTACGATTGCCGGTGGGTTGGTGTGTCACAGAGCGCAGCCAGATGAGCTGCGGTGGAACTACTTGGTTAAATCAATGCCGCTACGATAAGCAAAAGCCAGGGTATCTCTCTATGCGCTAGTATGTTCTCTGCAGTTTTCGTCCTGAAAACTTCTTGCTCAACCTTGAGTGAGTCCTCTGCACTGTCCCTGGAAGTTTCGTAGACTCCCCTGATACACGGTTCTATCTATACTACCGGTAACAATTGCACAGCGGCACTCACTGGAGCGCCACGACAGGCGCTATGTCGCAGTATTAAAGTACTGCTCGATATAATGCAGTAAAAACGTAATAATGGTAGCGACAACGCCCGGAAACAACGCCTGACCGTCTTTCTCCTTTTAGCAGATTTTCCGCCGGTGAACCCGTTTTTGAAGCTTCCGGATATCGTATCAGTGCAGGTGCCTACCGTGGTGACTTGCCAGCAAACCGTACGGAGCATAAGCGGCGTAGGCAGACCTAACATAAGCTGATCGCCTGGCGGCGTAGCCATTGGCCGTGCGGCATCGGCAACTGGCGCTTTCGTCAAGAAACGGACATATATAAGGATCGTTCACCAGCGTGCCGAACTGACTTGGTAGCAGCGACAACGCCCGGAAACAATTCCTGACCGTCTTTCTGCTCTTGTCGCAGGTGAGTGCCCTGTGTGCACTTTTAGTCGGCTGTTGTCTTGTCGCTGGAGGCAAGTGCGGGCAAATTTTGCTTTCCAAAATTTTTTTTTGTGTGTGTTGCATTGTTGCGTGGGTCACGCTGAAATGGATAAGAACTTGGTTGAACTTAAAGAAGAAATAAGGGCAGACTTTCAAAAGCTCAAAGATCAGCTCAGCCAAGAACTGAAACTGCCACGCGAGGCGTCTGAACGCGACCTTCGTACGGAAATGTGCGAAATACGGAACAAGCAGTGAACCACGGCCCAGAGTATGGAATATATGGATTCCACTACTGAGCAACTGAAAGCACGGTTAGATGCAGAAATTGCCAAAAACAGAGCACTGAAAACAGAAAACCAATAACTTCGAGCAAAATGTGAGCTACTCGAGAGCAGCGCAGATGAACGCGACAAGAGAATCGTTGGCTTCGAGCCATACTCAAGGAATGCAATCATTGAGATCAAAGGCATCGAAGTAAAGGAAAACGAAGACGTTCTAGATAGAGTCTCAAACATAGATGATGCCATTGAACTTCCCATCACTCCAGATGATGTCGAGGCTTGCTAACAAGTGCCGACTCGAAACAAAAATGAAACCAACATTATCGTTCAGTTTAAATCGTGCGCGAAGTGCGATGCAACTCTCCGAAAGGCCAAAAAAGCCAGGCTTACTTACGCTGACTTGGGATATGCCGACTTGGGATCCAGTTTCGGTTCCAGGCCAGTGTATGTGAATGAGCATCTGTGCCCGGCGCTCATGAAATTGCTTGGGGCGGCAAGCAAATGGAAAACTGAACACAGGTGGAAATGGGTTTGATCATTCAGTGGCAAAATCTACGCAAAACAGACAGAAAAATAAAGATCATACAGATAGCAGGAGAACGCGACCTTTCACTGATAACTAGCCCAGAAGCAGCTCAGAAGTAAAATAGTAGACGAGCAGTATGGAGTATCAAGCCTTTGTTCTACCCGAATCATTTCCAACCCCTTCCTCACAGAGCGTTTCTGTCCCACATATTAACACCCAATCAGCAACTAATAAGCAAGATGCCATTAGTAATCTTTTAAGCCATTTCATTTCAAATTCAATACTATATTGTTCAATGAAACTTGGTATTACGAAGGATGCAGCACATATATCATTGACGGATACAAGGGCTTTTTCTCTAAACCACTAGGACGGAGACGTGGCGGTTCTGCCATTTACACTGAAATCTCCACAAAATACCAACTTATGCCGGAATATAGCAAACAAACTGCGGATTATGAAATATTATCAATACGCAACAAAAATTAAATATTATCAGTTGTGTACCGCCCACCAAGCGGCAAAATTCTGTGCTTTCTGAACTTCTTTCAAGAGTTTTTGGAATAAGTCTCAGCAATGCAATTTCATCTTATGTGTTCTGGAGACTTTTACAAAGATGTGCTAGCAGAGTGTAACGCAGCTTTAGACTTTATTACTAGGCTGTCTTCAACTTGTTTGAAGAACATAATTTCTATGACCACTCGTATCACTTTCTCAACCGCGTCTGCACTAGATCTAATTATCACGAACATCGAAACGACTGTTCAGTATACCGGCACAGTCTCGTCTGATGTGAGTGATCATTGCCCTGCATTGATGCTTTATTCCAGACACACAAATGCCAAAAGATATTCATCTGCGGAAGTGTTCTCTTTTCAGTGCATTACACCCGATGCATTGCAATTTTAGCAGTGAGATAAACGCTTGTGACTGATCTTTTGTACTCGAAAAAACAAACGCGGCAGAGGCATATTCGCTTTGCTTCAAAACGCTTGCACGTATATACTCAAAGCACTTTCTCTTTAAAGCTGGTAAGCCATCGAAAAAAATATAAAAGCCGTGGCTGACAAGGTATAACGCGTGGATGATAAACCATAAAAACACTTTATACCGCGCTTTTTTGCACACGCGCACTGCAAGATTCACTTCAAAATTTCAAGAAATTCAGAACTAGACTCAATGCTGACCTAAGGAGAGCTAATTTTGCTTATTATCACCGGCTATTTTTCAATGGTTCAAATAAACACACTGCCTGGAATGTCATAAACTAAGTACTGGGCCGAGGTGGTTCACACTCCCACTCTGATAGCATCGTTGTTGATGGGCAGGAATACACTGGCCAGTCGCTCGCTGATTACTTTAACCAACACTTCGTCAGTATAGATCATACAATACACCCCGCGACACAGAAACCGGATATACCCTTCAACACAATTGACGGCTTTTTCCTGGAACCAACTGACACAATGGAAGTGTACACAGCATCCAGACAGCTAAATAACTCTGCTCCTTTAGACTGCGACAACTTACAAATCAAGCCCAGAAAAAAAAGGTTTGAGATTTCATTCTGCCTGTACTTGTGCAAAATTTTATTTTATTTTTTGAAACTGGAATTCTTCTGGATGAAATGAAGCGATCCAGAATCTCTTTCATCTACAAAGGTGGTGAGAGAAACACCCCAACTAATTACAAACCAATAAGTATTATTCCGGTTTATCGAAAGGAGCAGAAAAAAATATGTTCGCTTGTCTTTTAAAGTACGTATTCTACAGGCAGAAATGTTTTCTGCATAGGATTACATGGCTTTAGAGCCGGAAGTTTTACGAAAACTGCACTACTCACAATTAAGGAATTTGTTCTGGATAATATTGAGAAAAATTACTTTAAACTTGGCCACTTTGTAGATTTCAGAAAAGCATTTGATTGTCTAAACCACAACATCCTCATAACTGAACTATCCCGGTATAGAATTCGCGGAACACCTCTCGAACTAATGAAGTCGTATTTAATGAACAGAACACAAGTGGTATGTATGGGAAAGCAACAATCGTTTTCTGCAGTTAGCAAGGGTGTACCACAAGGAAGCCTCTTAGGACCTCTCTTGTTTAATATTTTTTTATTAATGACATTTTCCTCATTAGTAGGTCACCAAAATTTGTCAGATACCCCGATAACTGTTCCATACTTACGGCTGGTCCGGATGCAGACGTGTTAATTGGGTAATGTTCCTAATACATGTAAAAAATCTCCGCAGTAGCTGGAGTGGTCTCCCTTCTCCCTTTGCCGCACGTTCCTTCCAACACGCGTTAAGCTCCAAATATACCATGCCTTATTTGCTTCACATATCAGCTATTGTAATCTTGTCTGGAGCACCACAGCCAATGCAAACAAACAAAAAGTTTTTACAATCCTAAAAAGAAATATACGATAGATCGGGAATCATCAACAGTTAGCACATTCCGACCTGTTTTTACAACCTATAAGGTCATTCCTGTCTTTTCATTATACGATTTCCGGATTTTGCGGACACACTTCTCTTTGACTAATTCATTTCGTGACTTTCTAGTTGCTGCCGCTTCACTACAACGCCACGAACCAGTCGTATCTACAGTAAACACAGAAAACTGGCACGTTCCTAGTTTCCGGACAAAATATAAGAACCAGTCATTGAAACATAACCTCCCCTCACTGCTAAGCAAGCATAAATTTGACGCTAAGCCCTCAAGAAACTACTTGCGGGAGCAATTTCTAAACGCTCAGTAAAAGCTTAAATGCCTGTCCATCTTTCAATCACATTGTGCGTGTGTTTTTTTATCAAATACTGACGTCCATTGCATGATTACGGCTCCTACGATAGTTCGTTTTTGATGACGTATTATGTCCAGTATGCGATATTTTCTATAGAGAGTCAGTTTTTTTTTTTTGTATACACTAGCCGTGTTTTCCTTGTTTATAAGAGTGCATATACCATTGTTTTTTTTTGTTGTCGTATAGCAATCATGTATTTACACTGCTCTACCTTGTTATGATTTCTTGGGCATTGTCAAGCTGCCCCGAGAAGCTTTTTGCCCAAGAGTTGCAACCATGTATGTATGTGGTGAAATAAGTGGATCGAATTGAATTGAATTGAAGCTAAAACAACGAAAGTCAGAACACCAACATTCCGATAATATGACATATCGGCTAGATTTTCTTTGTTATGTGTTAGTCTCAATCAAAAAATTTTTCAGAATGCGCGCTTTGATATAAATGTCCCTTTAATGAGAATGTGTTTTTAATTATAATCTGAGCTGGAATAATCACGTCGACATGATGATGAATAAGCTGTCAGAGGTTGTCGGTATTTTCATTCGATTGAGATACTTCATGCCGAAGAGTACTAAGGAGATGTTCGTTAGTGCGCTGCTTTCTTCTGTTGTAAATGATTGTTTTTTTAGTGTGGGGCCCTACGTCTTTCACAAATATTAACCGTTTGTATCTCCTTCGAAAGAAAGCTGTACGAAATGTTATGAATGCTCCTCGGCTAGGACATACTGAACCGATATTCAATGAACTTCGAATCATCCGCTTACCACAGCTGTGTGAAACTTTACTTCTACGGCGTTTTAAATCCAGTGTTAATAAAAATAATTGACCTATGATAAAGCTATCACGTTTACAATGCAAAGAGCCAAAGTACTGAGCACGAGCGGCACTCAAATGGTATGTACCGAGGATGCGAACAAATAACGGCTATCAAATGCTGAGCTACGCCTTCCGACATCAATTAAATAAGGAGTCCGAATTGATGTGCAGCTAATGCCAAATCTGTTATTTTCTTCCTTTTTTGTACTTTCAAAGTTTTATGATGTTGTGTACCACTGCAAGGCCTCTGTGGGGTGCGTCGACCTCGTCAAGCCTTCCACTGGCTTTTGGTCGTACGCACCCAACATCGACGTGATCTTGAATAAACATGATTCTGATTCTGAAAATGACTTACCGCGCGGGACCCCAAGATGACCAGTGATGATTGGAGGTATCTAGTTAAATGCGTTTTTGGATACATTTTCTGTGCCCACTGCGTTATAAACGAAATCAGGTGTGGTCAGTAAGCTCAGTTCGCGTCCAGGCGGGAAGTGTGTGCGATGATTTTTTTTATTACTGCTAGTAATTAAGACAGAATTTTGAATCGGTAAGCAATAGCTGCATCCAGGTTTTAAACGTAGCTTTCGCGCACTTTAGGCCGAACATCAGTAAAGGCAGAGGAAAATACATGTGGCTATCTAATGCTGCACGGGCCTCCACGGAAGCGAACACACCGCTCGGCGGCGTCATTTCGCGGGTGCTGGGCTGCATAACCATTGCTACGAGGACTAACATTGCAGAATTTTAAAATGTCAATACACAGCAGTCTCAACTCATCTTTCGTGACGATGGCTGCTCGACGGTTGCCGCGCCGGAAGCTTAATTCGCTTGCTGGCAACACAGCCGACTCATTGGCGCTCGGATAATCCAGGGAATGAGGTCGCTGCAATACAGGCCGGAGTTTTTCTGGTGAACATAGTTGCCGGGGTAGGAAAAGGGATCCATGGCAAGGATAGCGCAAACGAAATTAGGCTGCTAAAATATGCCTGCAAAATATGGCCGGCCGTAGGTTTAATTTCAGCTGATCCTGGACCGCGCCGATCGCACCTAGAAAGCATGGAGTCCGTGGTTACGCCATTTTTTGCATATTACGTAAACTGGTAGTGGCTAGTTTGTAATCAGAGGGGTGAAAAAACAAGTGGTATGCTTTGAAAGTAGTTAAATCCACTACACGTGCGAAGGAATGTGTTTAGACTGGTTGGTTCATGGTTTTGCTTTGCTGGGTAGGTGGCACGTCTGGCGACGATATTAGAATCAGGTTAAGCTCTCATCGAGGTTAGGCTGATTTGATCTGTTCACGCTGCAGATGGAAGTTCATGAAGACGACAATGTGCAATGCACAGTGCGGGAGTGTGTTGCAGTTTAACACGAGGCGTGGTCGACTGGGGCAGAAAAAAATAGGGGCAATACCATAGTGCCCTCGTGCAGTAGTAGCCAACAAAGCTGATCCGTTCGCGCCGCCGCGAGTTGTTCGAAATGCAATCGCAGTAATATTTCTTTGATTTCAGAAAGCATGGGCTCTTGCTGTGCTAGGTTTTGCCGACGAAACCTTGAAAGTAAAGCTTCACGCAAACTCATTGAGTCGATTAGACGTCGTGAAGTAGTGCGCTCACACAAAACACTTTTTGGCCTTCGAATCCAGATCTCTCAGAATAGATTCGTTTTTGCTGCTTACAAGCGACGACAGACATGAAATGAGAAAGTTTCAGATTTTGATGACAAAAAAAAATTTGATAGAGTTGTCCCTAATGTTACTTTAAAGAGCGTCGAATTCTACTCACCATTCGTGAGTTCTTGCAAGATAAAGATGGTTCCCTTCGTTATTTTAAGAAAGGCAATCTGCAAGACTTTTTTCAAGAACCTGTGACCTATGTTCCGCTGAAAATTAGCTTCGAGTATGGTTAAAAAAATTAAGTTCTTTTCTCTCAGTAGCCGCCTACAAACAAGAAACGGAGAAATTATGCTTTCGAAAGTGCTACCTTCACTACTTCTTGGTAAAATAAAAGGTCCCTGTCCACTCTTTTTAAGAGCTATTTCTATAGTGATAGACTGAGCAAAAATACAAGCCGCATAAGGTCAGACCAGTCAGCCGCTTCTTGCTAACACAAAATTTATAGCGCCCTATGTTGAATAGAATGCTTTATTCAGAATGTGCAGAAATTTGACGTCGGAACTGTCATCCGCTGCAAAGGACTAAATGCTTCTCGCAGGCAATTGCTCATTCGCAATGAGCATCAGCTTTCTGTCACTTTCTGTCATGCAGCGTGCGGAGAAAAATCGTAGCCTGAATAATTAAAATCACAAATCCTGAGGACATTGCTCCAGGTCAAGGTAAAGCTAAGGTCGCCGTTCAAAGTTGGTGAGCTATTAAAATCCACAAGTACACGGTAGTCGCAGACGCTTGTCAGGACGCCTGTCAACGACCTCACAAAAGATATACGAAGAGCATAATCTGGGCTCCAGTGACGTGCCTTGCGAAACGACACTTTAAAAGAGTACTGCCGGTAAATTCCTCCTGAATAGTTGCGAAAACCAGTAATTTAAGGAGGAAAGCCTGTCGGTTCTCTCGGCCGCTTTATTGGTGGCAAAATTCAAAAACTATCTCTCTGGAATAATCCACGCAAGAGCAATGTAGCCCCGAAAAACGTGCCATTGGCCAAGAATTCGATTCTTATGATGTCCGTAATTGCAGTCGCAGGACTTCAGGCATGCGACGGCGGCTTTACTCTGAATGTCGCAAGAAAGAAACTTGCCTGGGTCGATATTTCTTTGAGGCAGATTATGTTTCCACGCAGCCCACATTTCTAAGTTCTCACCGACGTGGAAACCATTCATAAAGATAGAAGGAAAGGTACCCGTTCGGCCCTTGCACGATGTGACCGCTCTTAGAAATTCTACCTTATTTCGTGCCATAATCCACGCACAACGGCAATGGCGTCGTAATCCGCTTTGTCCCTGTTGAGCTACGAGAGCGCTAGACTTGACGAGGGAAAGCGACTAATAGGCTGGTAGACATGTCCTGTACTCCAAGGAAAATTGCGTGAAGTCAGGCGTCAGTCTTGATAACCACAGCAGTCTGGATCAACGAAGGCAGGGCAACTCGTAAAGGCGGAAACAAGCTCTGCGGAGAGGCTCATTTTGTTTACGACCAGCATCATCCAAGCGAGCACAGCCAGGCTTTAGCTTATTCGACCGGCAAATTGGGGCTAGTGTGGGATGACTGTGAAAGGGGAGAAAAGCTATTAGGTCTTAAGCTTTCCTTCATTCCATCCTGTGCGATACGTTAGGGGCAGGTAGAAGACTGCACACTTGTAAACAGGCCTTGCGCACTCTCTTGAAGTGATTTCAAGAGCAAATCAAAAATAAAGACGAGACACACATTTCGAACAGACTAGCTTAAAGAAATTAAGCCACAGAAACATAAGCCACTCAAATATAAAGTTAGGAAAGGAAGGTAGAGATTTTTTGCTCAGAAACAATCGCCTACTCCCTGTGTTGTCAAAACCACCCAACGGGATCTTAAGGGCGTGCTTGCGCTCTAGACCACAAAATGAAGTTTCATCAAGAGCTCGTTATATTCACAACGCCCATAATTTAGGGGTTATGTGCTGAATGATCACGAAGCAAAGAGTTTTTAGCTTAAAGGAATATAGACAACAAATTTTTGTGGCATGTTTTCTTCTCTACAATGATACAGAAGACACTACTATGCATGAATCATGATGTGGTAATCTCCTACGACCGATGCGGTCGTAGGCGAATACCACATGGGTAGGAGGCATCGGTCAGTTAGGTTGGTTCCCCTGCATGCCACTGGTGTCGAGTAAAAATTTTAAAATGGGGGCTAGCCCAGCCAGCAGGTGTCTATGGCCTCGCAGCCGACCGATCTCCACTCGCGAAAAGAGATCGCGAAACCTCTGTCAGGAGAAGCGCTATTTGCACGACCTGGCGGGCCGTTCGATATGTCGCATGTTCCGGTGAACGGAAGTTCGACTAACGCGAGTAGTGCTGTACTTTTGCATGGGATTTGCCATGGTATGAAATGATGATACGAAATAAAAATAATTGGACTTATTCTCGCTTGGTAAATACAAGATCAACTGTATAAGATAGCACGTCCCACCTCAAATCGAAAGCGGGCATTAATGGGCCTCAAAAAAGCACAAACTATGCGGTGGTTGAATTGCCGACAGAAAAGACGGATGTTGCAAATACAAACCGTAACAGCTAAATGATGCAGTAAAAAATCATAGGCGCATCGTCTACCTTTAACTTCCTGCGTTATTAGCAAGTTCAGCCATAGACAATGTAAAGCTTTTTCTTGATACACTTTGAAGGTGGACTTTAAATACAGTCGTCGTTGGTCTCACTTGTGACAGGCAAGGTAAGTTCCTTAAGACACTACATCATATCACCCCTTTATTCACATTTCCTGGAAGGATTAAACTGACCGACGTATGATGTCAATCGGAACAACAGCATAGCTCTTTGGTCCTTAGGAAAACAACGTCCACATTCCCCAGCCGCCATTACCGTGGCTGGCGTTGCTGCGTTGCGCTAACGCGGTGCTGCTATCACCCGTCCGCACCTTTGGTCGCAGGTGGCAACATTAAAGGGATTGCGTCCGCGTTCACGAGCGCTCCGTGATTCCAGACTAGTAAGATACCCATGACCTATCTCCTAACTTATTCACACCGATGTGAGCTCTAAAGTTAGCACCAGAAGCTTTCTGGTCAGATTCCCAGAGACATGACCGCGCGTCGGAACAGCGGTGATTAGCCGAAACTGTCGCTATCGCCTTGAGCTATCTCCCTGTCCTACAAAACGATCTTTCTATGCTTTGTTTTGCCTTTGCGTCAAGCTGGACATCGACACTTAAGCTTCCTGTTTTGAATACACCTTAAGGCGCTGGCGTATATTCAACCGCAAAAGTTTACAAGATCCGTGTCTGCTCGCGAGCAAATTTACTACAGCGCCTCGTGACTTAGTCGCCTGACGTAGGTGCCAGCGACTGAAGCATGCACGTCCTCTCATATGTGCACATATTTCAGGCGACTGGGCTGAGTGATAGCACACGAATATTTTTGTTTCTCCCGAAACGCCAATTCCACAAGCTGTTTCTTGCTACTCTATACGTGTGGTATGTTCAGTGTGTGTTAAAATTTTGGCCCGAAACGAAACTGGAACGAAAGAAATTTTATAGGTCACAGTGCATGAAGTAGAGAGCGTGATCAATGAGGACGGGGTCTGACCTCCAACAGTGGAAGACAGCGCAACAAGTCAAATCTCAGACAAGGTTAATTAATACACAAAGTATTAGTTCAATTTCTAAGGTTAATGCCTAAGATGGAGCAGATTTGAAATAAGTAGTGATTAGTAACTGTTAAGTTATTACTCACATACAACAATTTATTACAAAGCAATTACTCCCTTATTAGAAATCTATTGCTCATTGAGGATTTTCCCTAAATATTGGACTAACACTCTTCCCACTTATAGTAGAGCGATTCGTTCTCGTACTACCTGCTACTAACCGTCCAGGCTAGCTCAGTTGGTGCAGCGACTGGCTCGGACAGGCGGTGGTGCCAATTCGATAGCTGAGACAACGCGAATTTTTCTTCAACTACGAAGTTTCAGTGAAAGCTGTATAACTTTCTTTATTAGCCGTATACGGCTGCGCTCAGGTGGATGCCAATGAGTGATCACTGCGTTATCACAACACATGAGGCCGTGTCAGCGTCACGAATAGGCTTTGGGCAATGTTGCATGCTTTGTTAACTTTTGAAGTCTTCATAAGCGCGGCATCATTATAGCCGCTCCAATCGCTTGCACAAAACGACCTCACATGAAGGAGAAAAGACCAGAAGCTGTTGCAGCGAAAACAACCCCTCGTTGGTCAACCGATCAACCGAAATCGTCTACTTCTATTCAGCCGCCTACACACTGTATAACGTGGCCTACAATGAGCGCTCTGATTGCCAATTTGTCAGTGAGTGCCAGCAGCTGTCCTACGATGAACTGGTAACGCTGCACGCGCAGCAGTGTGCTGTGCGCGGAGGTGGAAGAAATCTTCGATCTTCTGGCTACAATGAAGAGGGCTGCGAGTGCGCGGTGTAAGATCACGAGGAAACGCAAATTCCTGCTCTTATTTTCAGCACACAGATAACACTCTCAAAAGTTTCGCTCAGCTGCTAATACGAGCTCTTAACTCCCAGGCATGTCTGTTTCGAAGCAGTGAAAATGGCTCATATTGCGTACCGCATCCTTTTACCCGCACACTTGGATGACATGCTCAATTGACCGCAGGTAGACGCCTAATTTTCGGCAGAGTTACTGTGGCAACAACGTCAAAATGAATGATAACAGCAAAGCGGTTTACCTTCAAGAATGCCCCTCATATTGATATCAAAATCAAAGCATCCTATGCCGGCGTAAATGATTTGTTTGGTCATGCGCGGAACTTCAAACTCAGATCTATGTCTTTTTAGGCTGGCTACAAGAAATGAGAGCTTTTGTTCCAAATGGTTTGCAATGGGTTTTCTTTTGTCCATTTCCTTCTAGATTTGTGATCGTCGAGACAGTCGTGAAACGACGCACTCTTATTGGATTCGGTTAGATCTGCTGCAGAGATAGGCGCATGAAGATTTTTTGCCGGGGCATACGGCGCCGATGTCGCAGTGCGCGTAGAATGTCATAACAGATTATTATACTGGTGAGCACGAGTTCTGCGGTGATATGATACTGGCGGACCTGGGAGGATGCACAGGTGGGGGCGAGTGGAGAAGCACGATAACTTTCGCTCTCTGTTCGTACTAGGCTAGGGCAAGAGGGCTGCTTGATTAAGAGCCGACACTTCAAAATTAAGATGGTGTCTATTGTTTAATGCTTCCGTAATAACTGGTGCCCGGCGTCGCTACTCCCTGAAATATATTTTGCTGTCGTCCTCCAGGTGAGTAAAATACAGTTGTAAATTTCTAATTATCCGCCATTATTGCACTGTTATCGTCTTGTTTTGTTTTTATGATACGTGTGTAGAGCCAACTGAATTAGAGTTGCTTCTTCCAGTCACTGCTAATTCTTTGTGCTCACTGGAAAACACGGCCACGTCTCTCTAGGTAATTCCCATAAGTTCTCACTGCATCCTTCCCTCGCACTCCGCTGATAAGGTTTTCTGTTTCTTGTTATCCGTTCTGAACATTCTAACCATGCAGCAGTGGCGATTTCTGCTTGGCTCATTTATCAAGTTTAATTTGTTTTAAAGCATCCTGAAATATCGTTTGCTCGATAACTCATGCTGCTCTGATCTTGTGCCTTGAATTTGATATCATGAATTTAATTTCCATCTCTCGGTGCACACGCTGTTTTTAGACTCATTTATAGCCCGTTTAGTTGCTCTATATTTTCGGTATCAATGGTTTATTACATTTACGAAGTGGTTTTAAGGACATTTTTAGAATGTAGAGTACCATTCTGCACAGATTTAGTGAATACGTGTTCATTAGGCAACCACAAGAACGCAGTGTGAAAGTCAAGTCAAGTTTATTTTTCTTTTCGTCGAAAAGAAAGGGGCCAGGACTAAAAGCTGTGAATGACAGCTTGACAAGGCCCTGGCCCCCTACAATAATTGGCAGAGCAACAGCTAGGAGAAAGATCAGTTTGCATTATTTTATACATCGAAGAGTTTCATATTATTACTTTCGTCCGTATGAAAATAAGACATACAGTAAAGCACAAAAACAGAAAATTAGACACATCCTAAAACCACAATCTTAAAATTAGAATACATCATGATAACATTCTAGATACAAAGCAACACTAGGTTCACAACAGTGTTTCACGGCAAAAAAGACAAATTCGGCGATTAGACTCATATACTGGATCGAATCCAGTTGCATGCAACTTATTCAGTAGTTTTGGTACAGTGTAGCATAATGATTGAGTGTATGAATACGTGCGAGGCACTGAAACAAGATATTTTTCTTTGTGTCGGGTTGGTCGGTCTCGGATATTTTCTTTTAATTCTGCAAGGTTTACGAGAATACTTACATTAGATTTTATGAAATATTTATAAGCTACGATTATCTTGTAATCAAAAAAGGAGAACACAGAGAGGACATTTTACTTCAAGAAAAGCTCTTTGGTTGGATGACGGTAAGACACACCCGCAACATACCGTAATGCTCTTTTCTGCAACAAGTGTAATTTGGATAAGTTGGTTACCCCTGTGGTGCACCAGACTAAGCTGCAGTACTGTAAGAGCGGTAGCACAAGCGCGTTATATAACAAGAGTTTTATTTTAGAAGGCAGCAAGTATCTTGTTCGGGCGATGGCGCCAACTGCTGATGCAACTTTTGAATGCAAGTAATCTATGTGGTCGTTCCATGTAAGGTGCCTTGAAAAGACCACTCCGAGTACTTTCACAGAGTTCATAATTTCAACTTTTTCTGTTCCTAATCGTACGCTCAAGATATCTGGTAATTCCTTCCCTTTTGTAATGTATAGGACTGCTTTTGTTTTGCTTGTGTTTACTTTTAAGTGGTTTGCTTTGACCCAAGAATCCAAGTCCAGAAGCGCCATATTTGCTCGCTCCTCTACATCTGCTTGCGTACTTCCGGTAACGAAAATGGTGGTGTCGTCCGCATAGGAATTAAACTTTACGTCCTGAGTGCAGTGCACCATATTATTAATATAAATAAGGAAGAGTAGCGGTCCGAGTATCCTTCCCTGTGGCACGCCGGCATGAACGGATTACAATGAAGATTTAATATTATTTATTTTGACATATTTTGTCCTGTTGCTAAGGTATGATGTAAGAAGCGCATGTGGTGTTCTACGAACGCCGTATCTGTGCAATTTTGAAAGAAGGATAGTGTGATTGACAAGATCAAATGCCTTTGAAAAATCGACATAGATGCCCAGTACCATACGTTTTTTGGTGAATGCTTCAATGATAAATTCTTTTTGCGTTAAAAATGCTGTTTCTGTTGATCGATGCTTCCTGAAACCATGTTGATAATCGAGCAGAAGATTATTCCGCGATAAAAACGATACAATTTTGGTGTGTAGTATTTTTTCCATACCTTTAGAAAATACTGGTAGTATCGAGATTGGGCGATAGTTGACGAAAAGACTACGATCTCCATATTTAAATATAGGAACCACACGTGCAGTCTGCATTGCTTGGGGAAATACGCCCGTGGACAAAATCAAGTTATATGTAAAAGTAATGACTGGACAAATTACGTCAAGAACGTGCTTCACAGGATGTACCTGCATACCACATAATCCTTGGATTTACTATTTTTGATGGAATTGATACAAAGACATACTTCTGTGCAGTCCGTCGGAGAAAAGAACAGTGAATGGCATTTAGCAGTCTGACAGAGAAAGCGTTCAGCATGGGATGCATTGTTTGCACCGGAGTAATCACTGTGATCGGCCTGCTGTACGAAAAAACTATTTAAGGCGTCAGCTAATTGGCTGCCATTTAGCCGTTTCCCTTCATGTATAAGTGTACCGGGTATAACTCCTTGAGTGCCAGAATGCATTAGTGAGTTCAGGTTTCGCCAGAGTACATCAGAACGTTTTATGGTCTCATCGGAAAATATGTCTGCAAAATAGGCATTCTTTGCTGCACGTAGTCTAGACGTAAGCTTATTTCGGTACGCTTTAAATTCGCAAAAGGCATGCGTATCTTTGTCTTTTACAAACATTGCATAGAGGCCATTTATTTTTATGTTTAATCGAATCTAGTAATTCCCGCGTTAGCCAAGGCTTCCGAGCATTTTTCGGTTTTCTTCTTGGACGTAATGGAAAATGTGTATCGTACAGTGCTTTGAAGAGGTCAATGAATTTGCAGTATGCTGTGTCACTATCTTGAGTTGCGTAGACAGGGTTCCAGTCCTGCTTACTAACGGAAATACGAAACGAATCAAGTGTAGCAGGGGTAATTTTTCGTAAGAATTTTATTTTTCTGGTTTTATTAGCTACGACATAAGATTTTCGAACCGACATTACTATTCCAAATTGGTCACTGAGGCCAGTGCATACAGTATTTGCAGTCGTTAAATCTGTATTAATATTTGTGATAAATATATCTAGTAATGAGGAACTATCTGGAGTGACACGAGTGGGTTCTGAAATGGCATTCCAAAAGCCATTTGCATCCATAATATCACAGAATTTTTTCTGTGTTCGTCCGTAAAAGCATATTCAAATTTATATCGCCCCCTAAATAAAGATCTTACTTATTGTCTGTCACATAACCAAATATATCCTCCAAAAAATTAAAAAATATCTTGAAATCACCGGAGGGCGGCCGGTATACGACGCAAAAAAGATTTATTTCAGAGCGCAAAGTAAGTACCTCGTAGTCTGGAGTAACCGCACAAAATTCAGATACTTCTTCGCAGGTTATGTTTTCTTTGGCTAAAATGGAGACGCCACCGCCTCGCTTATCTGAACGATATCGAAAAAATGACTGGTAACCAGGCAGATTGAACACGTGTGATTCTTGGGTGTACCATGTTTCTGTGAGCATGATCACAGAAAATACTATGCCGAACATTTATTTATTTTTTTTTTATTTTCAATACTGCAGGCCCCTTTACGGGGCCCTAGCAGGTGGGCATACACAACAGTTACAATGAGGCAAGAACTACATCACACAACACAAGGAAATTTCAAAATGCGGCAAGAACACATGCAAAGATAAATCTGGTAGAACAGTGGTTCATTTGCCTACCTGAGGACAAACTATGTACAATCGGCTCCAGACAAGGTTACCATATGAAGTGATCAAACACGGCTAACAGTGAACAACATGCACGTAGAAGCGAAAAAAAAAAAAACCTTGGCGCTCAAGACAATATACGTATATGTTGGAAACAATAATAATACTGAAGGATAGCGGACAATTGAACCCAGGAAAACAAACTATGACTACGCAAGGGGTGATGCACTGATTAAGACGACAAGAAAGAACGGATGTGAAACGAATTATCAATACCCAGAGGCCCATGTGCATCACTGAGAGCGTTACTCTGCGGCAATACCGGCCTCGAGCCTTGTAGCGAACGTTGTTAAGGTCGGCGCATGAGTAATCGAGGCATCCAGTTTGTTCCATTCTCGGATGGCTACAGGAAAAAATGAATGTTTAAGTGCATCTGTGCGATAGGAATAATCAGTTAGAGTGAGCGCATGTTTGTGTCGTGTCGGTCGAGTCTGGGACGGGCAAATATATTTTGACACATTGATGTTATAATCGTTATGCAACAGTTGGTACAAAAATTTTAAACGCGCGTGCTTTGCTCTCATTGATAGCGTCGGGAGTCCTGAAATAGCTGCAAGGTTCGATGGGGAGTCAGTACGCTTATATTTGTTATGGATGAACCGTAGTGCCTTTCTTTGTATTTTTTCTAGTTTTGCTATGTTAGTGGTTGTTTGCGGAAACCAAACAGTGTGAGCGTACTCTAAAATAGGTCTTATGAAAGTTTTGTATGCTAGGAGTTTAGTAGATGCTGGTGCGAGTCGGATGCATCTTCTCAAAAAAAACAGTTTTCGTAAGGCTGCCGATGTTACATTAGCGATGTGTACGTCCCATCTAAAGTCAGCGGTTAGTGTAACACCAAGATACTTATGCTGGGAGACTTTCATGAGTGGCGTACCGTGAATGCTGTAAGGGAAAGGTGAGGATACTTTTTTCCTGGTTACTGTCATGCACACTGATTTTTTAGAATTGACGGTCATCTGCCATCTATCACACCAATCCACCACAGCATCAAGTGACTGGGAAAGCGCAATGTGGTCTTCCGGACTTCCTATTTTCCTGTAGATGATGCAGTCGTCTGCAAATAGCTTAATGTTACATTTAATCTGAGTGGTTATATCGTTAATATAGATAAGGAAGAGAAGTGGGCCAAGAACGGAGCCTTGCGGAACTCCCGAAGTGACCGCGGTTATTTTAGAAGGCATATTTTGAAAGATTACAAATTGAGAACGGTTAGATAGAAACTCTTTGATCCAACCCAGAACTTCCCCCCGCCCGATCATGCACTGCAGCTTTGCGATTAGTTTGTTATGGCACACGCAATCAAACGCTTTGGAAAAATCTAGTAGTAATATATCAGTTTGACTGCAGGTATCGATGCTGAGGGCCAAGTCATGAACGACTTCGATTAACTGAGTGATAGTCGACAGCCCTCGGCGGAAACCATGCTGGTCAGGTGATATCAACTTATTATGCTCTAGAAAATCTGTTAGATGTTTTGAGATTATGTGTTCGAAAACTTTACATGCTGTGCTAGTCAGTGAAATGGGCCTGAAGTTTGATGCACTACTGATATCTCCTCCTTTATGGATCGGAATGATTTTCGCCAGCTTCCAGTCATCCGGTAGTTTTGACACAGCAAGTGATTTGCGGAATATTTTGCCGAGATATTTGCTGCACCATTCGGCGTATCTTTTCAAAAATGCATTGGGTATGTTATCAGGCCCGCTGGCTTTCTTCGTATCGATGTTCAAGAGAAGATTGAAAATTCCGTCATCAGTTATGTTTATTTCTCTGATATCTGAAGTTCGGGTGGTTGCCATCTGGGGAATAACGCCATTATCGGTGGTAAATACGGACTGAAAAAAGTCATTAAAGTAATTAGCCTTCGCACTGTTTTCCTCTGGTGTCTGTTCGTGTCCTGCTGTGTTTCTATTGCGGAAGTGGTTCCAGAACCTGTGTGGGCTATAAGTAAGGAAGTCAGGCAGCGTAACACTAAAGTAGTATTGCTTTGATTTCATCATTTTATCCTTGAAGATTTCAACTGCACTGGCTAATTTTTGTGTTCTGTCGGGGTTAGTACCTTTGGACTGAATAGAGCGACGCAGCCTTTTCACTTTGCGTTTTGCATGAATGACCTCTCGCGTGATCCACGGGTTCTTTGTTTTAACGCGCTTGTTTTTTGAGGGGACATATCTGCATATACAGAAAAAAATGATTTCCTTGAACTGGAGGCAGAGGGAGTTTACATCTGAGCTTGCTTCAGATGCTGCTTCGGCAAACATCTGAAACTCGTGTGCAAGATGTGTTGTTATACTAGCGTCGTCGGCTCTATTAAAATTACTGTCGATTGGGAGGAGCGGGTTGTTATTAGAATATTGAGTGGTAACTCGCAGACTGGTATACTGTGATCAGAAATTCCGTCGATTATGTCAAGCTTAGTCTGGTGTGTTGGGAAGTTCTCGCTTACTAGTATTAAATCGAGAATGCTTTTTGCTGTGCCTAGTATGCGAGTTGGACGGGAGACTGTTTGATATAGATTAAAATTCAGCATTAAATCAATGAGTGCATCTGAGGCCGGATCAGTATGGTGCAAGGTACCCCAGTCAATATCCGGAAGGTTAAAATCGCCCATGATGATTAGTCTAGAGTTCCGTACGTGCACTTGCATATAATCGTGTACAGCACTCAAGCAATCATGTCCGGAAGAGGGGCTCCGATAAACACATCCCACGACAATGCTGACGCCATCACATAGAATCTTGCAAAACACTGCCTCTGCTCCCGGGATGTCCGGCAGAGGGATAAAGGAAAAGTGGTTCTTTATCAATAACGCAACGCCACCACCCCGGGAAAGCCTATCTTTACGCATCACTGAGTAGTTCGGAGGGAAGATTTCTTGACTACCAATATCACTCGAGAGCCACGTTTCTGTGACAGCCACAATATCTGGATCTTGGTCAATGAGGACAAATATCGAGTTGCTCTACTTTATTCACTACACTTCTGGCATTTATGTTCAATAATTTTATTTTTTTGAATGTGCTCTTCGACGCGTCATTCGGGAGCTGGAGACGTTGTCGTTTTGGCTTTCTGGGGTAGTTGCTTTGTCGTTTTTTTCCCAAACGGCACTTTCACTGCGTTTTCACTGTCCCAGACAAATGCTTGACCATTAATGTACAATTTATTAAAGGAAAGGGACACTTTGTCGCATGTCAAGTACAAGCATCAGTTCGTCTTCCTTATTTGCAAAAGAGCGCACATTTTGGTGAAAAACGCATAATGCCGGGTATTTGAATTTTACTGTAGTTTTAAAATCACATGGTTGAAGAACCATTTGAAAGAAAGAAGTCTAAAGTACGACTTCCACTACGACTAAACCAACTTTGTCAGGTCATCAATGTGCTCGACACAGACGACTGACGAGGCATCTGCTTTTCGGGCATATATTTTCCCATGCCGCATCCACAAATACTTCCTGCCAACTGCTTTTCGCTTCTTGTTTGCTGCGCCAAACAGCCGTTTTGTTGACGGGGAAAGGTGCTCATTCACAAAGATGGGGACATTTGGTTTGAGGTTTAAGACCTCTGACGTAAGGTTTTGTTTCTTCGCCTTTAAAGGCGTCGCGCTTTCCCCTGCGCGTAAACTGGACGACAATGTTAGGAGCACTAGTGTTACCGGCTGTTCGGACTCGGTGGCATGCCTCAATGTCAGTAATTTCAAGAGGAACACCAATAACTACGCCAAGTTTCTTGGTGATTTCAAGAATGCTTTTATCCGCAGTTTGCGGCACGGCCGAGATTTCAACGTTGAAACATCGGGGGTGCTGTTCATTTTGGCCAAGACAAATTTCATGATCTTTTAACTGTGAGCGCAGGGCTTCACGTTCCTCCTGCAAACTAGTGACACATTTTTTGAGCTCTTATTTTCTTCTTCAACGGTCTTAACTGAGGTTTCATTTCTTCATAGCTTTGATTTATGTATGTCAAGCTGCTCTTAATTTTTCAGATATCTTTTCTTAGTTCCCGCTCGAATCCTTCTTTGAATTCTTTGAATTCTTGCTTTAGTTCATGCTTGAAATCTTCAAACAGTTTCACAAGTTCCGTCAACATTTCGGACAATTGTGCTCAAGTGGTATTCCAAGGGTTTACAGTTTACGTGGCAATACCCAGAGGCAAGCAAAAGAAAGCTGGATTTCAACTCAGACGATATAATACATCAAGGAAAAATTTGCATGTGGCAGCAGCAATGTTGCGGATACGTTTAAAGTAATATGACAGCCAGAAAAATCCAGCAACTAACCTGTAATACACGGGAAAAGGTGCTTAGCGAAGTGTTCGCTCCGCCACTGCTGCCGCCAATGCGATGTCTTGCTTCCGTTGAGGAAATATATAGCCCTTGTAGCTGTTGACGTCACGGGTAGCCGTTATCTTTGAAGATATTTCAGCCAGGTACAGGTGCACTCCACTGCTGTGGGCAGGCTTTCAGCAAAAAACGGGTACAAGTGGCGGAGAGGCGTCGGCGGACGTCAGTGGAAAATTTAGCGGACGTTCCAGAACGGGCGCGTTCATCCAAGTTTTTACTTTCTGCTGTTGGCACCTGGATACCTCTGGAGGTCTGGCACCTCTTTCCTTTGATCTCATGTTTAGAACACTATGTTGTAGCTCTACGCCAAGCAAGGGGTGATTGCTTCAGGGCGGAATGCGTGGTGTGTGCTTTGTGCGGAAACTAGAATAAAAAAAGCAAAGTTCGATTACGAGTGCATTTGAAACTTGGATTTATCATAGAATTGAGGAGAAGAACAAGATACATGCATGAATGAAACAGAAAAGTCCCAGTTTAGCATACATATATCTCATGCTGTTCGCAACTGGTAATTTGACGATTCAATCCTGTCATCAAATTTTTGTGCTCCGGACGGATGGCTTTCTATCAAGGCCCGCTTGAGCGATATTGCAGGCTGAAATATTAGGTGAGTATCGCTGCTAATTTATATATTACAATTACGTTCTACAAAAAAGAAAACTTGGAATGGTTTTTACAAAAATTTAGTATAGCATTCTGTGCAGCTTGTAGTAAAAAAATCACGCTTTTAAGTGCCTAATTTTCACTACGTTCCATGAGTTCTAATAAGCATACAGAATGTGCATTCATTTACGCCAGATTTTGCTGATATTAAATGCTACGATTTGATATATCCCTCTAGTATAGATTCACGGTCATAATTTACACTTTTGTGTTTCATTCTATATGGGTTTCTTACTCGATTTGACTATTTTAAATTTATCGTTCCTTTAGTAGGTTTATCAGGGACAGATTTCTTCTTTTCCTTCTCAGCGGCGGTATTTATCAAGTGTAGATGCAAATAAAATAATACAAGTATTTATAAATTGTATGATTTTCGTGGAACAACATGTTACCACTACACCTCGACAGCACCTATCTTGATCATCAGCAGAATTCCTTTGAAAGCCTGTATTTCAATCGCATGTCTCTTGCAAACTAATTTTTGTTGATAGTAAATGTTGCACACAAAAAAATAAACAAGAGGCTCCATCCAATATCATTGTTCAGTGTACCTGAATAAGAAAAAATCGAACAAAAATTTGCGTTTACCTTTTCCCGAGCATCTCTTTTGAAAATCTCGCAAAGCCACAAAGCTGCTAATTTCGGTGCCTTTTTCCCGTTACCAATGAAATCATCCGCTGAATAACAGAGAAATGAGTGGTTTCTATGTCCGGAGAACGTTCTAATCGACACACAAGAAGTGCAATGTTCTGAGCCCTGTGAGTGCAACCCGAGGTTGGCACACTTGCTGAATTAATATAACCGCTTAAACGTACGCCGACAGTTACAAGGAACAAAACCAGGCGCTCAATGACGACAAAGCTTCTTTACAGAAAGGATGAATTACGAGACGATATCAAGCTAGCCTTAAGAATGTACTCACATAAAACACAGTGTAACATGGAGGAGAAAATTTATGTAGGAAACGTCACCTACTCGTTATGTAAACAGAACTGACGTTCACAAGCAGATATCGATGACTGTCTTCAGCAGTTACCATTTTTGCTTCGGACAAAAATACTTCCATTTGCTTCCGAGAAACCTTCTCGCGATGATGACACGGAATGTTGTGACTGAAAAGATCTGCCCACAACTTGCACGGTTTTGCCTAAGCAGACGCATACCAATAGGCTGCACTTCAAAGCTCGCGAATGTGCTTTCTGGGCCATATGTTTGCACTTCGTCGAGTTTTTCTGACATAAATTACGCTGCGAGAAAATAGAAATTCGAAGAAAATTCAGCGCTTTTACCTGGAGGTCAATAAACAGCACATAAATTAGCCATCCGAGCTTGTTTGTACTTAAATAAACACCTCTTCAGCAGACTGCAGTTTGTAATTGATGACCTCTGAAGTGTTTCTTTCTTGTGAAAAGCATGGTGTCATTTCCTTTTCAACGTGGCCGGCAGAAGCTGTATTGGTCGTAACTGGAGAGAAGCTACGTCCATGTTAACGTCACACACCAGTACAGTGTTTTGCTTTTGAAGTTTTTTCAGCCCCAAAAATTCATCGAGGCTGTTACTAAGAGGTGGAAAAGAACACAAAGTAAATTTATCAGACCATGTTTTTCTTATATAGACAAGCTTCAGCAGTGTTCAATTTGCCATCGACGACCTCTGACGTGTTTCCTTATTATCGAAACCATAGTGTCATCTCCTTTCGACGTGCTCTACATAAGCTGTATTGATCACAACTTTTTACCCAACAAATGCTACATTCTGGATTTTCTGGATAAGCTTCGCAGAAAACCATGATATGCGGACGACTATTTTCTCCTGGTTTCTGCAACAGTAAGCAATTCCAACACTGTTACAAAATACGGGTATTTATCTTTATCAGACTAAATCCTAATGTACACCGCGGGTTATCGCTTAAGAAGTTTTCCACATCTGCATCCCAGTCCAGAAACGAAGGAAACCTCGTAAACATAACAAGGTGATGGTTCGGGCTAGTGGGTATGCGTTATGATCCATAGCGCACCAACAAAACAGGGGACAAACACAAGCGCTAATAGCGCTTTAGCGCTTGTGTTTGTCCCCTGTTTTGTTGCTGCGCTATGGATCATAACTCGTAAACATTGCGCCTTTACGAGGTTGGCCTCCTACTCCACTTTAGTTACTGTTGGTCCTTCACTCTTCTTGACAAGCACAGATGCATTTTTTGTCCAGAGAAACTCGTATCCATTCTTTTCAGTTGCTTCCTTTGAAAAACAAAAAAAAGTTGTTTTAGACTTTTCGTGAGATTCACATTATTGGCTTACGGGAGTTTAACGTCTCAAAGCGAAGTGACTCAGGCTATGAGGCACGCCGTTGTGAAGGGCTCCAGGAATTTCCACCATCTGGGGTTCTTTAATGTTCACTGACAACACACAGTACACGGGCCTCCAGAATTTCGTCTCCATACAAATATTCGACCGTCGCGGCCAGAATCCAGCCCGCGCCTATCAGCTCAGCAGCCGAGCACCTTAACCACTTAGCCAACGCGGCGGCACCGGATTCTCTTTATTGTATACGTGATCTCAAAGCATGCCGTAAGGCTTTCTCATCCAGATAACTTGTAGCCATACAGACCAACCAAACAAGGATTCGCGCCTCATTTCCATTTTTCTTTTGTTCTATGGGCTGTTTTGAACGGGATCAACACCGGCGAATAAAGCGAAGATTCATCGACCGGCAGGAATAAAAGCGAAAATTCAACGACCGGAATGACCACGCAGAAGCGGCAATTTCGATAGATCGTTGACCCACGAGGACCCCTGCGAAAAAAAGATGCCTCCCGGGAAAGCAGCCGCTGGAATCTTTCCCACTCACACGAAGAGCGGGAGATTACCTTCCCTTTGTCTGCAGTTCCTCGCAAGACGCTACCGACGGTGTACAGTCGAAGGGGGAAGCGGGCCGTGATTGACAGCTTCAGACGAAGTAGCAGCGGACCTCCGAATCCTCCACGGGGCTTTGCGGGCTATGTGGCGACTCTTCCGACCTGTGTCTCGTGTGGTGAAAGAGGCGGAGCCTAAGTGTATTTAACGAGCCTCCTGAGTAGGAACAGTGGCTCTGGGCCTTAGCAAGAAGGCTCATCCAGTGGATCTGGGCCTTGGTGAGCAGGCTCATCCGGTCGCTCGACGCTATGAACTTTAATTTCTTGACTGTTCTTTCTTGCGTAAATTATGTAAATAAATTTCCCTAAGTGCCAGTAAACCTGTTTGTGTCTTCATTCCCCAAATGTCAGCTTCCATCCTTCCTCATCCCTTCTCCGCCCAAACAATGCTGCCCTGCATCGAACCAACCGGCCATGCTACCCGGTTTATAACAGTGCTAATAACGGTTTGGTTATCTGGCACACACATAGATAAGATCTTTCAGGTAGGTTTTTTAGAACTGCAAGATGTTTTCTTTGTCTCCCGCACGAAGTTGGTATTGGTATTTTTATTGTATTTTTTTCACTACTCGTCATTACATCTAGAAGTATGCAACCCTTTGAGGTCTTTTCCTGTCAGCAAGCACTGCTTCCAAAAAAAGAAATCTTTCTGAATTTTACCTGTCAGCTCAAGCTATTTACTCTTTGCATAATACCGCCATACTTGTCTAACAGCACACAAAGAACCCTTACTACATCCTTCGACGATTCAGTGGATGCATAAATTGTCTAGTTTTTTTCTGCTGTTACGGTTTGCATGTTCATTCTCTTTTCCGTGGACTGCACTTTGCCATTGAGAGCCGTGAGTACTTCTAACAATTTCTTTATATTTTAAGACCTGTAGAATTGATTCCTGCCTGTGTTATTGTTTTATCGCATGCTTCTTTCCTTATTTTTGGCAATATGGCCCGCTCGTTTGCTTTTGCAGTGCACGAATGACACCAAAGCTCTAATCTTGCTTTACGTCATTCCCTAGAGTGCACTTTTTGCTACGCCAGAACACTTCCCGTAATAATGAGTATTCACGCTGCCAGAAATAAAATATCACAATCAATTAGTCTTGAGATCAGGTTTCCAAGCACAAAAACCACTCCGGCAAAGATATATGGGCTATCACGAATTAGCTACTCGGCAGTTCGACGGTAAAAACGTACCATTTTCTAAATGTTCACGTAGGTGTCTCACCTAGCAAAATAGCGAAGACCGTCATGAATACATGCCGCGCACCATTTGACTGCGTTGGGACGTTTCCTGCTCGTTGCTTATGTAGTGCCGGTATTGGTGACGAATGCGGGCCGTCAGGAAATGATTAGGATCTACGGAGAGTGCATGGCATGAAACACTTGTTGATGATACTGAAGCGTAGGTAACTTCGGCAGCAGGCCGCAGTTTCTCGGCTTAGCAAAAGGGCGCAGTCTGTTGTGAATACATGCCGCGCACCATTAAGCTGCGTGTGAGCATCTTTTGCACTGTTGTATTAGTCATTCAAGGCGCTTAACTAGGTTGTTCAAGACACTGAAACAGCCGGAACAAAATTAAGACGACCGAAAAAATCAAGCGCCAGTACCAACAAACTTGTTCGCTTCCCTTGGGCCTCTTTGTTTCTGCGCTGTCTCCTTAGCATTAAATAAAGAAGTCTCAAGCATGCTCGAAAATGCATGACTGAGAAGACATTGGAAAATTTTCAAGTTAAGTCCTAATGGGTTCCGTCTGAACTCTTAGTAATATTAGTTCCGTTGAAGGATTCCTGACAGAAATGCGAACTATTAACCGCCAAAATACACGGTTGGCCTCTTGCAAACATAAGAACCGTTAAAAAACGACAGACTAAGGTAAGCTTAGCTTTGATTGAATAGTACAAGAGAAGACGCCCAACCGGCCAGTGAGATGCCCAAACGGGCCTGTCAGGCTCCCAGGCACCGCAGTATTTCACCAGACAGTATTTATTGTATGTACAAAAGAATTCGTAAAAATCTATTTTTGTTGCCTAATTGCAGGCGTACTTGGCCATAGATTGCGGGTATTATTTCCTTTGCAGTATTTTTTTGACGTTTCCAGTATCTGCGGACACAAAATACGTTTTTCGCTACGCTTTTTTTTCAGAATTTAGTATATCCTAAACTTTTACGTCATTACCTGCGGATAACAAAAAAAAATAGGCGTGACTTTACTATTCCGCTCCTAAATCAGTATACTATCAGGCATTCATTGAAAAAAAAAGAACCCGAAATGTTGGCCACGTGGATCACACGTTATAAGCAAGCAGGAAAACGTCTCAAGTTGCTGAATAGCATGATTCTATTTGACAACTCTAATGCAGTATTTTTTGATAAAATGCTCGAACTGGCGGAAAGTTTGTGCGGTCATGAGAACCTCGTCTTTCACTCTTTTGCTTGCTTTCCCAAGAAGTTTTGGGCAGTCTTTTTCCACAAACAGACGGCCAGCCTTCCGTGTATAGGCTTAAAAGTTTCCAGAAAAAAAGAAACATGAGTATGCTTTTTTTCAAAAAAAGAAAATTCAGTTTATACTTTTTGCGATAGTGGTGACGACGCTTTTTCATTTTGTCTTTTTTTTTCCTTCAGTTTCAAAGAGTTGCATGAGCGGTGGCATAAGAAATTCTATCGCGCTGAACCTTTGTTGACGATCGCAGACGGGCATGTAGATGAGAAGGTCGAAAAAGAAATACTGCCGCTAACATTCCTCCATTGTTACCTGCATAAATTTTTCTGTTTTTTCTTCATTTGCAATATCACCGTCCCATTCCATTTCTACGGTAATCCATTCGCGCTTTTCTTCTGCTACTCCCAGGCGGAATGTGGGAAAGCTTGGCCGTCTTCAGTGAAAAATGGATTTTTTTTACCCCAGGCATATTGGCATGTATATTCGCCGAGCAAAGAAAGGTCAGCCGAGAACCTCGGTGCATAATGGAAACCACAATGGTCTGAAGGAATAACAGAGTGCCATGATAGATCTTGTGGATATGACATCCCCTAATCAGTATGAGTTCTTCAAATTTAAAGGTTTTCTTTCAATAATTTTTATACCAAACGCTAACAATGCGTTCCAACTTGTGACGCTTTAAATTTGCGTTCACCTGGTGTCACCGACCACTAATTGAGGTGCCATATGAACGTCGCCACATAACTTTCAGGTTGTATGTAAATTGCGCCTGTTTGTTTCTAATCTCCTTTGTTATTTCCCGTAATCAGTGCCACCGCACGAGCCAGAGTAGTGCACGTGATGTGCGCTATCCTGCAGCTCCAATCCAGGGAAGATTCTGAAGTGCAGTCGAAACCTGTGTGATCGAAAGCATCTGCAGGCAGCCATTATTTTTTCTTTACTTTTAACGCGATAGCGTTAAGGGTCTCGTGTCGCAGAAAATCCAGTGTCGTCGGCGTCGGCGGAGTTGGCCGTGAATGAAAAATCCCTTCTCTCCCTCCTCCTCCTCGCAATGTACGCCACTGCCCCAAAAGATAACGCGCGACGGCAGCGCCTCCCGCTCGTCTCGCTCGGGCGCAGTAGGGCCGTGCGGGCACGCAGTGGGGCCGTGCGGGCACGCAGGCACGCACGCAGCGTTCCGGGATATGCATTGGGTCTCGCGTGGCTCCGCTGCTAAGTGACTTGTTCCTTACCAGAATTGACAAAGCAATTGCAGGAGAGTTACCGTGCGGTGTACTGAAAGTACACAGATACGTGGACGATTACCTCGTTTTTGTTGAAAACGAAGGATGTACGCAAGATATCGTGAACACATTTGTCAGAAATGGTGAAGGTCTTGCTTTCACCACGGAGACCGTAAACCAAGGCAGGATACAATTCTTGGATGTGGAGCTGAGACGAGCCCGGACATGTTTGCGGGCTGTATTCGCCTCGTTCCGTCAAGCCCCTACTCAGCTTTCAGTCTGGGCACTCTAAGCTGGTAAAGGATGGCATCGCCCTGTCTTGTGTTCGCGCCGCCCTCAACAAGTCGTGTGTCCATATCATTGAGGAAGGTGTGCAAGGCCAAATTTCTAGGCTTAAGGACGCTGGTTTTCCTGAGGCAATTATCGGAAGGTTATGCGAAAGGCTTATGTACAAAATCAAATCGGAGCATAAGCGTGCTCCTCAGGAAGATGAGGTCACGAATCGCCGGAAGATTGCTGTCATCAATTATGTCCATGCATTATCACGCTGTCTGAAAAAGTGGGGCGAAAATTTGTAGTTGATGTTGTATTTTCGTCTCGCAGAAAATTAAGCAACATTTGACGAGCTGTGCAGCGGAAGCGAGAGTCCCTACTAGGAAGGACGATTGGTAGTGGTTGTACCACAGCACACGCAGAGAGGAGGGTTGAGTGCGTCGAAGGTGTAGTATACAAGATCCCTCTTTCATGCGGTGGGTGGTATGTTGGCCAGACTGGGCGATGTCTTAACGAACGGCTGAGGGAGCATCACAATTCTTTGGACAGGGCAGCCGGTTCGAATTTGGCGCTGCACTGCAGGCAACCTAAGCACACGTGCGTCCCATTGCTTCATCACACATTCGTCATCTTCAAACATAAAGATCAGATAGTAAGGGAACTAGTAGAGGCATATCATATTGACAAGGGGGGTGCAGCATGCATTAGCAAGCCCTCATTATCATTGGCTAACCAAGAAATCACCTGTTTGGAGCATGCATTTGCAGCAAGGTAGATTTAATGTGTTCAGTGATGACGCAGTGTTTCTTGAATATTTTTGTTCTGTGTAGTGTTTGGCGGGAATAGTATATGTACACACGTGCGTAATAAATCACCAGTTGAAAATCAGCGCTCGTGTCGTCGTGTTTGTTCCGTCCTTGTGTTTTTTCCGCGCTGTTTTACCATAGAAGTCTAGGGTTCGACGGAATCCCGTCTGGCGGGGAAAATTCATACTGATGAAGAAAACATACACTCGCCAAGGTTCAAAGAAAATAAGAATGAATTGACGTTTCGGCGCCCGTACGGGTGCCTTGATCACAAAGAAGCGAAGGACGGGCAGGTGAGCTATATATGGGCAGTTTTTTGAAGGGTGCGCAGGTATATCTCTGGGAGATTGCCACGGGTCCGGTTAATCGTGTTTGGCGTGGATTAAATGCACAATGATTCTATGAGAAGGCGTTTTGGTAATGATTTTTCCTTTGCAATTACACGTGCTGCGTCCCAGTCGATGGTATGGCCAGTTTCTTGATGATGTTGCGCCAAAGCGTTTGAGATAGATTTTCCTTTGGCGACGTCATCTTGGTGCTGTTTGAGCCTTGTCTTGAATTTGCCTGTTTCTCCGATATAGGAAGCGTCGCAATCATGACAGGGGATCTTGTAGATCACGCCTGGAAAGATATCGATGTCAAGAGGGTCCTTGACTCGCAAGAGTCGTTGCCGATGTTTGCACGACGGGACGTGGGCCACATGAATGTTATAATCTGAAAAGATGCGAGCAAGGTTCTCACTCACACCGTGGGCATACGGAATCGGCACCCGCTTCTTTGCGCATGCGTCAGTTCGGATAGTCGGAGCAGAGGCGCGTCGTTCCTGGGATCGTAGTATTTGGGCTGGGTAACCGTTCCGTATCAGGTCTTGCCTGACCTGTTTCACTTCTGCTGCTCTGCGCTTAGGACTTGAGCATATCCTAAATGCGCGGTTGAACAGAGACGCCGCGACTGAGCGCTTGTGCCCGATGGGATGAGATGACTGAAAGTTTAGGTACCTTCCGGTGTGAGTGGGTTTACGATAGACGGTGGTTTGCAGAGAATGCGGTGAGCGTTCCACGAGGACGTCGAGGAAAGCGATGTGGCCATCCACTTCCTCCTCTAGGGTGAACTGAATGCTTTGCTGGAACGTGTTGAGGTGCGCTAGAAACCTGTGTACGTCTGGCCGGTTGATGACAGAGATGCAGTCATCGACATAGCGTACAAAAAACTGCGGTGGGGGGTCGAATGAGGCAAGTGCTGCGGATTCTATTGATTCTAAGGCAGGGTTAGCACATACTACAGAGACTGAGGCACCCATGGCTGTTCCGAAAGTCTGTCTGTAGAAGTTCTTGTTGAAGGTGAAATAAGTATTCGAGAGGCAGAATTTTAGGAGTCGGCAGAGGTCGTCGGCTTCAATCGGGGTTCGTTCAGGCAAAGTCGTGTCTTCGTTCAGGGCTTTCTTGCAACACTCCACCGCAAAATCCACAGGCACAGATGTGAACAGAGACTTCACATCGAAAGAAGCCATTACTTGGGTGTCGTCAATGGGCACATTCTTCAGCTTCTCGACGAAGTCGCTTGCATTCCGGACGTGCGTGGCGGTTTTTCCCGCTAGAGGGGCCAGCACCCGGTGAAGGTAGCCAGAGAGCTTGTTCAACGGGGACCGTGTAAAGTCCACAATTGGACGGAGCGGTGTGCCCTCCTTGTGCACTTTTGGTACGCCGTAGATGGCAGGAGCGGCGCCATTGTGGCACAGTAGCTTGTTGTAGATAGATAACAGTAACCAACTTGCTCAGCTTTCCGCACTTCTAAACGCAGGAATCACGCGGTGAGCGGCGAACAACGCAGCGCACATCCAAGGCGCGTCCACCACGAAGCTTGCGGCTTCCTGCCCATTCCTTCGGAGCGGAAGCTATGCTGGCGTTCGTGGCATCGGGTTTGTCGATGTGCCGACGAACTACGACTACAACTTCAGTCCCGCGCGTTCGGTCAAGGCGCCTGGCAGCGCTTCTACGTGGTTTGCCGCTCCGCGCCTTCGTTTCACCGTACGTAGCAGGGCAATTTGTCTAGCGGCGTTCCGTGGACTCCCTGGCAGTGCTAGAAGACGCTGTCGCGTTCCACTCTTATAGGCGAAACTTAAGCATCCTCCAATTTTTTGTTGGTGTGTTTGTGAACCGCACTAACATGTCATTGCTTTTTGTCCCTTTTTTCTGTTTCGCAACTATTAGCAGGAAGTGTGATCTGTGATCGTTCATTCGTGATGCGACTTCTCTTTATATTTCTTTCTATGCATTCCTTTGTTCAACTAATCTATAAACTTACGCAGAACAAGATAAAGATGAGTATACCATCCTACTCGTCCATGTACTTTTATTTATTTATTTATACAAATACCTCACAGGTTCCACACTTGGAACATTGTGTGAGCGGAGGGGTTACTATATTTAGCAGACAAAAGATGGTACAAAGTGGAAAGAACAAAAAATAAACAATATTAAATACATTGGACTGCAAACAATGATTACACCGTACATGAAAAAAACCGTAATATATTGACACAGAGGAAGAACAGCAAACAAATAGTGGCACTGCATGGATTTGACAACACATACGAAAACAATTTATGTACAATATCATAAATGCATGAAGGTGGTCAATTCGTTTCTGAAGATTAATGGGTCACGTATGGTAGCAATGCAATCCGGAAGGCCATTCCAACACTTGATAGCACGTGGGAAAGCAGAAAAATTAAACGCGAGTGTTTGGCCCAATAGACGTTGGAAGCTAAGATTATTATGTAGGCGACGTGAAGTGCGCATTGGGCGTGTAAGTGGCAGTGTGGACGCGTGACGACTGTATATTAGTTTCTGTAGTAAGCAAAGAAGTGCGATATCCCTACGTGTCTGTAAACTTGTTAGCGATAAAGATAACTTGATGCTTGTTACGCTGGAATGACGGTTGTAGTCGTGAGAAATAAAACGCGCTGCACGGTTCTGAATTGCTTCGAGTGAATGAATTAAATAAGCCTGATGTGGTGACCAGATGGCTGATGCATATTCGAGTTGGGGACGGACAAATGTTAAGTATGCTAGCTTGCGGGTAGAAACAGGTGCGCTATGAAGATTTCTTATCAGGTAGCCAAGCGTGCGCGATGCTTTAGCAGTTATGCATTGAATATGTTCCGCCCAAGAAAGATTTGAAGTCAGATAAACGCCAAGGTATTTATAGGAAGACGTGCGGGATAGTGTGACACTGTTAAGGGAATAAGTGAATAGCGAGTTTGAATGCTTCCGGCTAACTGTCATGATTTTACATTTGTCAGTATTAAGTGTCATTTGCCATGATGTGCACCAGTTAGTTACACATTCAAGGTCCTGCTGAAGAATTGCATGGTCAGTGGTTGAGCGGATTTGGCGATAAATTATGCAGTCATCGGCGAACAGTCGGACCGATGATGTAAGATGCGATGGCAGGTCATTTATGAAAATTGAAAATAATAAGGGACCGAGAACACTTCCCTGAGGGACGCCAGAAGTGACGTCACTAAGGGGTGATGAAAAGTTGTTTGTTACCGTGAACTGCTTACGAAAAGATATGAAGTTCCGGATCCAGGAGACAGTTAGCGAGTCTAAATTAAGCGACGATATTTTAGCTATAAGGCGACAATGGGCAACACGGTCAAACGCTCTGGAAAAGTCAATGAATATGCAGTCAGTCTGGTAGTTTTCATCCATGTTCTTGAATAAATCACTGGTAAGTTCAATTAGTTGTGTATCACAGGAAAACCCTTTTCTGAATCCGTGCTCGCGTGGGAAAAAGAAATCATTGTTCTCAAGATGGCGCGCGACGTTAGATGCAACGATGTGTTCAAGTAACTTACATGGAATACTCGTTAGTGATATGGGGCGGTAGTTACTGTGTTTTTGTCGCCAGATTTGTAAACAGGGATTATTTTGCCAATCTTCCAGGCATAAGGAATTTCGCCGGTTGCTAAAGATTGCCTGAAAATATGACACAGAATCATACTAGAGGGATGTACGGTGTGTTTGAGAATTTTTGTATTTATTCCGTCTACCCCTGAGGAAGTTGATGCCTTAAGACTGTTAATTAGAGACGCTACGCCTTCTGCTGTTATATCTATTGTAGTCATGAATGGGTAATTGAGTTCTTGGGGTTGAGGTAGGTTGGAATAGTCTTCGGTAGTGAATACTGATGTGAAGTAGTCATTAAACGTGACTGGACAGTTCTCTTGGGGTATTTGACATTTGTTTTCATCAAGCAATGAAATGGTGTCCGACGTGCGTGACGGGGAAATTGTTTTCCAAAATTTTGCCGGGTTATAACATAAAAACATAAAAATTTATGTTTGGCCTTCCGGATGGCATGGCAGTATGATGCTTCACACAGTCTGTGCTCAGCATGCGCAGAATCAGTGCGCAATCGTTTCGCGGCTCTGAAAAGACGTTTTTTCTTGTTTTTCAATGCTCGTAAGGAATTGTTATACCAAGGTTTAGATATGTTGACCCGTAATGTTATTCTCGGAATGTGTTTGCGCACCAGTTTCGCTATTTTTTCTTTGAACAAAGTCCAGTTTTCGTTAACAGACCGGGATGAAAAATCACGCACAAAAATTTCGGAGAAATGCTCGAGACAACGATTAATAGCGTCAAAGTCAGCCTTCCTGTAATTTAGAATCTGTTTTGGTTGGGTGCGGCGTGAGTAATAAGGGGCATTAATCGATAACTGAAGAAGCTGATGATCACTGAACCCGTCATTATAAGATATATCACTAACCCTCTCGGGAGCAGATGATAAAATAAGGTCTAAAATATTAGCATCGCGTGTTGGAGCATTGACTAGTTGAAAAAAAGAAAAGTCGAGTGTTAGCTGCATGAACTCATTAGAGGCAGATGACTGTGAACATAGGTTCAGCCAATCAATGTCTGGGTAATTAAAATCCCCGAACAAGAAAACGTCAGATTTAGGAAATCTGGTTCGAATAGCCGTGATATTGTCATGTAGGTCAGCGACAAACGTGGCAGGGGAGTCCGGGGGCCTGTAGCAGATGCCTAAGACAGTGTTACCGAGGCGGGATGCTATTGCTACCCATATGATTTCCAGTTCACATGGAATATCCACAAGGAAAGACAAAATGTTATTAACTGCAATTAATACTCCGCCGCCCCTTTTGCTTATTCTATCTTTTCGGTAAATTTGAAATCCGTTGCTATCAGGCAGAAGTTTCTCGTCAGCGATATCTGGACGCAACCACGTTTCCGTTAGAAGTAGTATATTACAGTTGCTATTATCAAGATATGAGCAGAGTTCGGTGCGTTTAGGAAGAAGGCTGCGTATGTTAGTGAATGTCAAATGGAGAGGTGGGCTTGGAATGCTATCTATAGGCGACTGGATCGGGTTTTTGGTAACACGTGCATTGCTTCGGCATCTTAGCTATCGTGAGACTTCTATTACTTGGTCAGTGTCAGAGTCGCACATGTATACTGAATCACCCATGCGCAGTTTGTCTACGCAGAGCTTGTAGGCCGTTTTTTTAGATTTGGCAAATTCCAAGAGCTTTTTCCTGGCGAGCCGCGTTTGTAGTGAAAAGTCCTCACGCACTGCATAATCGGTGTCTGTAAACTTCTTTCCGTTTTCGAGAATAAGTTGTTTATTCTTAAAATATGTAAGTTTTACTAAGATTGGCCTGCATTTCTCAGTCTGAAACTGCCCTAGACGATGCGATCTTTCAATTTGTGTAGATTGAAGATTAACCCCTAGTTTTTCGGAACAGAGATTTATAACTATTTTCTGCTGTCGACCATGTTTCAGACATCTCGTCCAGAATGCCAAAAAACAGCAGATTGGATCGCCTAAGTCTGTTTTCCGCGTCTTCAGATCTCAATTCGATTTTTCGAAGCTGTGCGCCAATAGTACCTGACATATTCGGTCCGGACTCGGATGCTGCCGAAACCTGCTCAATCTTACGTTCCGCTATATCAACTTCGACTGTGCGAACCCTTTCAGATAATTGCTTCAGCTAGACGTCAACACAGGCACGCCAGTGCTTAAGCGCAGTCAATTCGCTCCGAATGTCGTTTTGACCTAATTCTATTCTTTGTACCGTAGCGAGCACAGTTGACAGTACATCGTCGTTTCCGGGGTTGGCACCAGGGTTTGTCTCCACGTCGCCGCAGAGCATCAAGAGCAGGTTACTAACGCCGTGAGCGGCTTTGCCGTCAAGCAATCCTAACACATCACACAACAGCTCAGGGCACGACACCGCAAAGAAACAACGATTACTGGATCTAACGCAACGGCAAGCGTTTAGGTAACTGACCTGGAAGAGGCGAGGTGAGTGCACCATTCCGCATGCGGTGTCGTGCCCCGCAGGGGCGGCTGCTGGAGGCTGCTTATATTCCCGGTGGTCATCGCTGATAGTGGTGGAATGCGCTCGTTGTTGCCAGATTAGCCGCTGGTGATCTGTCGTAACTGGTTGCTGCGTCCAATCCTCGGGCCATTGCGTCGAAGTCAATGCACAGGCTCGCAGGGAGGCCGTGTCAGGCGTCGCAGCAAGTATTCCGAGTACGAGGCCATTCTGGAAGAAGAGGCGAGGTGAATGCACCATTCTGAATGCGGTGTCGTGCCCCGCAGGGGCGGCTGCTGGAGGCTGCTTATATTCCCGGTGGTCATCGCTGATAGTGGTGGAATGCGCTCGTTGTTGCCAGATTAGCCGCTGGTGATCTGTCGTAACTGGTTGCTGCGTCGAATCCTCGGGCCATTGCTTCGAAGTCAAGGCACAGGCTCGCAGGGAGGCCGTGTCAGGCGTCGCAGCAAGTATTCCGAGTACAAGGCCAGCCTGGAAGAAGAGGCGAGGTGAATGCACCATTTTGAATGCGGTGTCGTGCCCCGCAGGCGCGGCTGCTGGAGGCTGCTTATATTCCCGGTGGTCATCGCTGATAGTGGTGGAATGCGCTCGTTGTTGCCAGATTAGCCGCTGGTGATCTGTCGTAACTGGTTGCTGCGTCGAATCCTCGGGCCATTGCTTCGAAGTCAAGGCACAGGCTCGCAGGGAGGCCGTGTCAGGCGTCGCAGCAAGTATTCCGAGTACAAGGCCATCCTGGAAGAAGAGGCGAGGTGAATGCACCATTCTGAATGCGGTGTCGTGCCCCGCAGGAGCGGCTGCTGGAGGCTGCTTATATTCCCGGTGGTCATCGCTGATAGTGGTGGAATGCGCTCGTTGTTGCCAGATTAGCCGCTGGTGATCTGTCGTAACTGGTTGCTGCGTCGAATCCTCGGGCCATTGCTTCGAAGTCAAGGCACAGGCTCGCAGGGAGGCCGTGTCAGGCGTCGCAGCAAGTATTCCGAGTACAAGGCCAGCCTGGAAGAAGAGGCGAGGTGAGTGCACCAATCTGAATGCGGTGTCGTGCCCCCCTAGAAACACAGTACGGCTAGAAACACAGTACAAAAATTAGCGAAAGTCGTTAAGTGCGCTGTCAATACCTCCATCCAAAAGAACAGAAAGGCACTCGTGGTATGTGACAGCAGATAAAAAATAAGCGAAAAGCAAACATGGGGGCAACTCTTGGCGATCGTCGGCCGGCGTGCCTTTGCTAGAAACGCTGCAGATTTTCCTTCGACCTTGCGCAGTGTCGCCTCCAGTGAGAGTGTAAATATATCTAAGCATGCTGGTCCCCGCTCATGCAGACACGACCGCGCATCTCGAAACAGTGGCAGAGAGAGCGGTGGCAGATAGACGTTTCCGCATGCTAGCTTTAGAACAGTTGCCTCAAGAAGGACCAATAAAAAAGAAGATGCGGTGGACAATAGCGCTAAGGAATGCCATACAGATTGACAAGGATTCCCGCTGTAATAGTGCACCGACAAAGTATCCGGTCTGTATGAGCTCAGAGAATCAGAGGCCAAGAAATAGCTGCCACCGCGATATCCCCCGCACATTCCGCACTGTCTGCATGTGCCTCGATTCGCTCTACTTGGCGCTTACTTCTTTTTACTGCACAAGAAAATTCTTACCGCATAACAACGCGCAGATTCCAGCCACGTCAGAAGCGTAGGTGCGCCTATTTTTTCCGTGTGCCTAGGCGGAACTGTTCTTTTTACGTATTTTGCCATTGCTTCCTTCCTTGCCTCTGTCCTGTGCGGCTCGCCTTGCTAAAGTGATTCTCTTTCGCATTTACCCTATTCCGTTTTCTACCACAAGTGCTTGTCTTATGCTTCGCTTCAAGCAGGTTTTTTGTCGGCCTCCCATCACTTCTTTCAGGGCACCTTATGTATGCCGTCAAGGTATGTCGAGCTAAAGTTTCGAAGGTTGCTTTAAGCTGTTGGCATCAAGCTCTCTCCGTTATTTTCAGCAATGCTTGCTAGCTCAAAAATAAAAAAGAAACCAAGTGCAGAAGCGGCACTGAGAAAACAAAAACTGTAGAGCACTGCAGTCTGCTGCAGTGGAGAAATGTGATAGCATTTGCGTTTGGATGTCAGCAAGTTTTTTTTTGCGTCCTCGTTGTCACGTGAGACTTGTCAAGTGACCCTTGGCTTACGTCGACAACTTTTCTGCAAGTTACTCTTGTCACGTGACACTTATCATGTGACCCATGAATGACGTCAGCAACTCTTTTTTTGCAAGTCGTCGTTGTATAACATCAGTACCTATCCCGAGCACACTTTACCGTCGTACACACCCAAATGCGTTCAATTCGTGCCCCTCTAACAGGCCTGAACCAAAGACCCTTCGTACTTGAAACCTGTCAGGGTGGGTATACTTCCATGCTATAAGGAAAAACAAGGTCTTTCGTGGCGTATGTGTTGCGTGCCCGCCTGGCACACAGGGGGCCTCGGTACGAACTGCAATGCCAACGATTTTCTTTTTTCTAATGGTCATTTTCGTGCTGACATTATGACACGCTGTACACGCCACTCATGAGACAAGAAATGCTTTCGCTTTAAAAGAAGAGGTTCTTTGTCCGCGCGAGAACGCAGATGGAACACGACATCTTAGAAGTGTTATTTGAGAACTGTCACAAGCCTGGTCTTAAGTACTGAAGCGTCCTTCTTACTTTATACTGCCTCACTCACCGCATATTGTAAGCGCTAGACAAAAGAAAAAAAAAGCACAAAAAGATTAAAGGTGTGTGCCTTGGTAAGTGGCAAACACACAGACAGTGCATCAATGTTAGCTGTGAAACGTTGCGTGTCTTCATCCATTCGCAGGAGCACTCGACTGTCCGAAGGGAAACAGAAAGGAAAGAAGAAAACGAAAGCGGGCTCAGCGAATGTCTTCCTGATTACCTCCACGTTCCTTCATCGTGGAAACCTCCGAAGCGAGATGGCACCCGCCGCAAGAAAAGAGGAGGACGAGTAACGAATGTCTACTTCATTGGACTGCCATTTTGTGAGGGAAGCAACAACAACACCGACTCCGCTACACTTCCCCCGAAGCGCTGCGGCTCCTTCAAAGTTTACGACGAGCTGATTACAGCGAGAACGCTTGCCGTACGCAGGTGATAACGACGAAAGTAGGCAGCCCGCAGACGTCACCGCTGCGTCGGCCTCCCAGTTTAATTAGCCCCAACAGAGCTTCTTGTTTATAGACTACAACAAGAAGGAGATAAATTTTTTGGCGGGAGGGAAGGGAAGGCAACACTTTTTTTTCTATGTAGATTGTGCCTTTTACAAGACACTTGGCATAGCATCCCTAAAGGAAACATATCCCTTAAGAATTGTTTCTGCGTCTCCTTCAGTGGAGAGGATGCACCTTCAAACTGGGCCGAAACTGAGCGGCAGCGCAGGAGCTATTGTAATACATAGCAACGTACACGAATCCCCACTCTCAAACGAATTGTGATGCAGGAAAATATTTACCACGTGTTCATTTCTGAAGAGAACTTCGTAGCGAAATTCTAACTCAATGCCTGAAGCGAAAACTTGATTCCTAATACATCCTGCATCACTTGAGAAAAAGAGTACCGCCATTTCAAGCGTGGGCACAAAGTAGCAAAACTTTCGTGCATGATTGTAAACGGCTTTTATTGCTGCAAACGCCGACATTGAGAGCATGTTTTAATGTCCACGGTCGGTGTAATATGGCGATCTTATTCCAGTTCTATTTAAGTCAGAAGTGTTTGCTTTCGTCATTGCCCCATGTATCCATTTCAAACTTTGAGACTAGCCAGTGGTATCAATAAAACTGTATCAAATAGAAGGTAGTGTTGTTGCTCTATAGTGGTCTTACATTGTATTACATCAGTCGCCCCATTAGGATTAAATAAAAGAAAGTAAATGGCATGCATAAAGGTAATTTGTCAAAGAATGCAAAGCGCGAATGGGTATTTATTTATTTATTTATTTATTTATTACCTCAAAGACCCCGGATATGGGGCACTACATGAGGGATGGGCATGACTGACTACAAGATGATGGCCTTTTTCTTTATCTTAAATTTGATGTTGTTGGTAACGTGCATGGCTTCTGGTGGTAGATCGTTCCTGTCCCGAGGTGATTTGACAAAAAAACACGGGAAATGAGATGCAGTTCTTCCAGGGGGAGGGTACACGGTCTTGCTGTGGTGAATGCGGCAGGAGAGACGATGTGCTGCCTTTGTGATTGATGCTCCTAAAGATTAATGATAAAACTTACGGAACAAGCATAATCGAGATATTTTTCTTCTTGTTTCAAGACAGACAGAGAGGTTCTAGATTTTAGAGAGGACACATTAGTATAATATGAATAATTACAGTAAACAAAGCGGATAGAGCGATTTTGTATTTTTTCAAGCGTTAGTGAGAGGTTTGACTGATGAGGGTCCCATACTGCTGAAGCGAATTCTAATTTAGATCGGACGAAAGTTTGGTAAGTTAATAATTTGATGGAAGGGGCAGCAAAACGAAGATTTCAACGTAGGAAGCTAAGGGTGCGGTTCGCGTCATTAGCGATGTTCGTTATATGTGAAGACCATGTTAGGGTACGAGATAAAGTAATGCCAAATACTTACAGGTAAGAAAGGAACACACTTCAGAACAAAAAAGAACATATTTAAAGGGAATGTTGGATTGCCTGCGATGGAAAAAAAACCTTACATTTTTAGCAATATTAAGGGACATTAACGAATGCTTCCACCAAGTTTCAATTCGGGTTCACTCTTGTTGAAGGGTGTCGGCGTTAGTGCTTGTAGAAATCGGGCTGTAAATTACGCAATCATCTGCAAATAGTCAGGTGTTAGAGGCAACGTTGGAAAGAAGATTGTTAATGTAAACAAGAAAAAATCAAAGGTCTGAGCACTGTGCCTTGAGGAACACCTGAAGTAACCGGAGAACGAGGGGACGACGATATGTTAGCGTAGACGAATTGCTCTCTGTTAGTCAAAATTTTTGAAGCCAGTAAATCACTAAATGATTAAGGTTTATACGCGAGAGTTTTAGTAGTAATCTTTTGTGCGGTACTATATCGAAGGCTTTTTCAAAGTCAAGGAAAAGCGAGTCAACAGGAATATTTAAATCAAGATGCGAGCTAAGGTCATTGAAGAAAATGGCTAGCTGGGAATCAGAGGAAAGTCCTTTTAAGAAACCATGTTGGTTAGGGTGAAAAAAGTTGACTGAGACTAGAAATTTAATGACGTGAGAATAAATAACATGTTCCATTCGTTTTGAAAAAATGCTTGTGAGAGAAATAGGGCGGTAGTTTTTACATGAAAAAATTGAACCTTTTTTGGGGACTGGGACGATATTACCTATTTTCCAGTCGTGTATCAGCACACCTGATGAGATAGAGACTGTTGAAAGAGGTGGCATAAGTTGACATTAATAATGTTCGTAGTATTTTTAATACATTCGAGTTTAAGTCTTCAATACCAGATAAAGACACTTTCAATTATTCGATTAGTTTCATAAATCCACTTGTATCGAACAGAATATCTGGCATAACAGGGTGATCAAAGACAGGGAAGTATGGTAATTCGCCTTCAGGTTCTTTAGTAAAAACGGAGCAAAAAAAGGAGTTAGGAGTGCTACGGACTTTATGTTAGGATATGAGAATGTTGCCATCGATGTGTAATGTAAGAGGTTTGTGGCGTGTAGGGTTAATAGTTTTTTAATACTTGTTAAGATTGGAGCGTAGCATAGACGGTAACACTGACGAAAAAAAGGAACGTTTGGTTTGGCTTGCTAAAGAGTGCAATATTTTTTCTGCATAATGATACCTTTTGCCCGCACAAGCGCTATTCAGGAGTTTGGCGGTTCGAAAACTCTTTTTTTGTTGTTGCTGAGGCGCTTCAGTTTGTTTTTAAACCATGGTGACGATGTTTTTTCGGTGATGTTGACATTAGGGATGTGCTTATCAATCAGTTGGTGCATTTTGTGTTTGATGAGAGACCAGTTAGTTTCAATAGACCGGTTTTAGAAGTCAAGGACCAGCCACGCCCAAAAGTCGGACAGCTCTACGTTCATGGCTGTGTAGTTCTCTTTGTCATATAAGGTTAGTGTCTTTTTTGCTTTTTAAGGCATGGCAGTTTGCATGAAAATGTGTTTAGTAATACGGAGTGGTCACAAAGCCGAGGTACATGAAGTGGCAGTGAAACTTTACCTGGGTGGGAAGGGGAAACAAGATCAAGAATATTAGAAGAATGATCAGTTTGCCTGGTAGGGTTAGATATGAGCTGAGACAAGCCAAAGGTTAGGCACGTGTTAACAAAGTCACTATCGATGATATCTTTGGATGTAATGGCAGAGAGGTCGGACCAGGTAATATCAGGTAATAAACTATTGTTTCTGTTTTTCAACTTGAGAAGCGATTTGGATGCGCTAACTGTGATATCACGCTTCCTTAATAAAACTCCTGAGCATGATTAAGCAGAAAAATGTAATGGTTTATAAGTAAAAATTAAGAAGCCATGATTTAAGGAGCTCCAAGCTTGTTAGATTTCAGTTTTAGCTGAAAGACGCCGGGGTAGAGGTTACGCTTAAATTAAGAGGCAAATACTTGTGCTTGCAGTTTTTTGTCTTTCCGGCTGCACAATAATCTTGATTGTACATGTCATTCAATTGAAACTTTCACTACAGCGCACGTTGACGGCCTGCCGCAAACAATGCAGAGCAGCCGTTTTCATAGATATTCATCCACTTTCTCCTTTTATCACAATTGTTCTTGCCTCCGCAAAGAAGTTATTCTAAAGACTGGGCGCTTAAACATGAATACGCCTGTATGGGAACAAAAAGCAAGGAGTAAGCTGTCCTCTAGCGCCCTACCATTTTATGAAAGTGAGTGCGCTAGAGGACAGCTTACTCCCCTTTTTACAACTTTTTGTTTAGAGTGTAGCGGTCATCATCAACAAAATAGCATAGGCGCAATGTGCCTTCTTGGACCAATTGAGCTTGCACAAAGGTATACTCTGGAAGCAGTCCTATTTTCAGCTGCCTTTTCTAAGTAAAACTTTCGCTCTACTTCGGGAAAATTTCCATGTGACACACCGTGTAAAGCCAAACCTCATCATATTGTGAAAAGAGATTTTATACTGAGGTAAAGCGCAGTATTTGTTTCAATTGTGCCGTTTCTCTGTCGTACATCACGCAATACAAGCTTAGGCCCGATATACTGACCGTCAATGGCGTCGGGCAGTGACAACTGCGCATATTGAAGCGCTTCGAAAGCTCCGGCGAGAAACTTCAGCTTTTTTCCTTTTTGGGGTAATCATTGGTTCCAGCTTTGCTTGTTTCCGGTTCTTAAGCAGGGGAGAGTGGTTAATTACAAGCATTTACAAACATAGGCGAAAAAATTTCTTGTTTTACGCTGCTTATGTCTGAATTTGGAGGTTAATAAAAGTTTCCCTTTTATCGTTCCATGGATGTACAGTGTCATCCAAAAGTAACAGAAAAAGAATACATTCATTATTTAATGAGTATAAACATTAGCAGGAAGCGTGTTTCATACAAATGTACAGAAAGATGTGATTTTCTCGAATTGGCGAAAGATTATGTTGCGAAGAAGTTTCATTTGCCACAGACAGGTGGTGTTTCGTTTGCGTTAAGTAGTTTGTACAGTGGCCCTACAGCAACACGTCACGGTAAAAACGCATTTATTCTAGGAATAAAAAGTGTGATTGCTTTTTAAAAATGCCATGTTTCTGTGCCTTGCTGTGGAAAAAGCATCTACCTATAACTTTGTGATCATTAATTTTTTGCCTTTTGGTGACATTTTGCATTAACTTGTAAAATGCGCTATACAATGGATCAAGCAAGACGAACACAGACCTTCCTTATGGAACGGAAACATAATTTCCTTTCACGTTCTTTGCTTTTATGGGGTTCATCGTCCAAAAACGACTCAGGATATATATGAGAAACGCCGTGGCGGAGGCCTCTGGATAAATTTGATAACCAGGAGTTATTTATTGTGCGCTCTCAACGCACAGTACACGGGCCTCTAGCATTTCGCCTCCATCGAAATTCGACCGTCGCGGTAGGGATCAAACCCGCGTCTTTCAGGTCAGCAGTCGAGTGCCATAGCCAAAGAGCCAACTCGGTGGCGGCACGGGAACCTATTGAAGGTTTGCACAAATGGCGAATGTTCTTCAACAACAAAAAGGAAATAATGTCGAAAACACAGAGGTGGTCCTCTTTGAACCGCTCTTTAACCCCTCTCTATATTGGACGCAATCTAAAGTACGCTACACACAGTGTTGTGCTGAGGGTTAACCCAGTCTGTTGAGCGTAGAAACAGAAATGATCGAAAATTGGTTGTGTGGGAAATTTTTCGTAACTTCGAGACATCAAGAATGCAAGTTTTGGCAGTCGTCTGGTAAGGAACAACAGCTGTGACTACTGCAAACTTTGAATTAAGCTAAGAGAGCGCTTGGTATGGGTAACACGATTGTTCGCTCAGTCGAAAACGATTATTGAGGCATAAACTTCATTACTATCCTTTCATTTTTTATCAATGTGAGAGCATACATCAGGAGAGAATGATAACACACACGCTGACAATAGCCACCAGAAGCAGTAACGCGCCTTGCTTCAGCGAGAACACACCCATCAAGGCTCGATGCCGAAAATGCTGTAGAGAGTCACCCACATAAAGAAACGTACCTACCACTCTGAGCATCGCGGAAAGCCCAGCAACTGGCCACTAAAAAAAAGCAAAGCCATTAGTGTGCAATCATGACCATTCGAGACTACTAGTGTTGTGATATGCCCGTTATCAATCAGACCACGAAGGTGGTGTTGGTGAATGGCTGTTGGCAGAAAGATGTATAGCCGCAAGCCATTCGTCCATTATATCTTGAGCAGAAGGCAACGAGATGCACGCCAACCTGGGTTTTAGTTCAAATTTGAAATTAGTGTCGGTATTCCTTTAAAGAAGAATAGAAAGTGAGTTATCTGGCATTTCGCGTAGGTTTTTGTGGTCACGAGTACGGGGACGTGTCGTTAAAGCACTTTAGATGGTATTTACACAGAGGAACCATCGAGCTCGTATTTGGGGCACCCGGCGGAGTCCTGAGACTCATGGGGCGTGGGAGCAGGATGTTAAGGTAACGAAGAGTCATCATGAATAGTGAAAAGATGCTTCCGACGTTTAGGCATTCAGAGCAAGGGCAGCCATGTCAGCTGGGCGTTTTAAAAAAAATGGCCATTTAAAGACAAAGGCGAATTTTAAGAAAATACAACACAGTTAAACAAAAATAAAGGAAAAAAGCTGAGCATGGTGGCAACTGCCATCAACCCGTTTCAAAGGGGACGCTCCTACTTTCCATCCAACCATCGTGTCTTACCAGTGGTGGAGGTAACAGGTAGTGGGAAGGACAATGGTCTAAACTTCGCGGGCGAACAAGACTCCAGACGCTGGCCTTTACAACCGGCAACACAGCGTCGCCTGGGTGCTACAATATCAAGTTGGGCATCTTAAGGACCACTTTTTCTCGATGGATTTTTATAGTTACTAGGAGAACGTCTATCACAAAGCAGCTAACTTTAGGAATTTATTTACCAAATACAATAGACATAGGTTGTCTTTCCCTGGAGTACAGTGCTATACCAAATTATTTTTTCAATCTTTACAGATTTCTATTTTGAAAGCAGTGATTGGTGAGGTCTGTGCATGTGGATTGCACAGAAAGGCTGTCATTATATGCTAACAGGAGCGGAAGTCTTCAGAAGACGCGAAGAGAAACCTAGACGGACAAGTGACCAGTTTTTGAGCGATCTCTTTATTTCACTACCACATAAAAGAACACGTAAGTTCGACTTTCATCTGTCCATGTTCTGTATCGAGCTACCAGCTAACAAAAGACACATCGGTTTCGATCGCCCCTCACGCTTCCTGGGGGCTTTTGTCCCCGATTGTATATGAGAAAGGTCAACTAGAAACGAATATTTAACAAAATTTAAATGCTCCGATTTTAAGGTTCTCTTTTAGGGCTGAAGATGATACCTAAATGTTGAAGACCGTCGGCCTGATCAACATGCAGGCTGTGCGTGTTGGCCTGTGGGGGATTAATATGCGCCATATCGTAGTAGCGGTAATATAGAGCCGTTATATAGTTTCCACTTGCGTGACAAATAGCACAATTTTCTGAATAGCATGACATGGAATTCACATTCAGACTACTAGCTGAGCAGAACAGTTGTGGATCTTTCTCATCTTTTTGGTATATCTGAATGTCTCCCTTATGCGAAGTTATTCTACATGGTTGATAGAGGGCCACTGGCGTGATGAGTTCGGCATCGGCGCAGTGCAATTTAAACAACTATATTGCAGCGACAGCTCTCACTGCCTGCACTCCCGCAATCGCGTAATCAGAAATTCTGGGCAAGCGCATTTCTCGAAGGGAAGACAAGGGAAATGGAAAGAGGTGCTCGCTATGACATACATGGCGGAAGCCAGCAGTAGCCGAACCAAGGAGCATAGGAGTTGTTTTTTTCTTCATTTGTGGTTTTCATCAAAGGGAGATTAATAAAAGCAGAAGAAAACAAAACCACATGCCGCCGGTGGGATCCGAACCCACGACCTCCGAATATCGCGTCAGGTGCTCTAGCAACTTAGCTACGGCGTCGGCTGTCTATTCTTCTGCTTTCATGGGTATTTATTTCTAGTGTAACAGAACCTTGAGAGTGTGCACCCGCGCCACCCTCGTCCCTAGCGGTGGGCATAGTGCGTCCTGTATTACCGCAAATGCCACGTAGGAACATGGTCAAACGGTGAGGGCGGAAGCTGTACGAGAACCCTCTTATGCTACCTATGGCATCAAGACTGTCAGATACGAGGCCCTCGTTAAACAATTCAGCAGACAAGAGAATAGAAAGAGGTGCTCGCTATTACATACAGTACGGAAGCCAACAGTCGCCGAAACATGGGAGCATAGAGTAGCTTTTTTTCTTGATTTGTTGTTAGTAGAGCACCATACGCGCAATTCGGAGGTCGTGGGTTCGGATCCCACCGGCGGCATGTAGTTGTTTTCTGTTCTGCTTTTAGTATTCTCCCAATAATGAAAACTACAAAGGTTTAAAGGTTTGAAGGTTTGAAGGTTTATTTCCGCAACTAGGTGTTGCGAGGACAGCCAGGAAAAAAGCTGTATAGACAGCTTGAAAGGTCCTGGCTTCCTCTTACAGTGCAGCATTGACGGCGGCAGAAAAGGACATCAAACAAAATGTAAGGAAAGAAAAAAAAAACACGTATGTTCAGTACATAGAACGACACATGTACGTTCAGTACGCAGTACATTCTGCGTGTAAAGGAAAAAAGAACTACTTTAGGTCCAAGAGCCTATAAAGGCAAACGCAGAGAGGAGAAAATAAGGGCAGCAAAATTGACACATCCACTCAAAATGGTAATAGCAAGAAAAAAGAACTACAGGTACAATTGGGGCAATTCTTTCAGAGAAATATTGGAGACATCAAGATTCTCGTGGCAGTACAACTGGTTCAGAAGTGTCGGTAAAGTATGCTGCAACATTTGTTTACCATAGTTTGTGCGGCATTTCTTAACATTTCAAAGCTCTGCTGCGCGGGTATCATACACAGTTCTGCTTTGCTCTAACCCAGCAAGTGTAAGTAAGGAGCCATCATTTTTCATTATGGCGAGTTTATATTTATGGCACAGCCTATAATTATACATGGATTTCATTGGAATAACGTTGTGTCGGTGGGAAAGGCTCGCAGTGTGGAAGAAATACGGCACTTTACATGCAATGCGTATAATACGTTTTTGTAAGACTGTGAGTTTGTTAATATTTTCGGCTGTTGTTGTTGCCCACACCATACATCCGTAGTTGGCTATGGAAGAGAACAAAGAGTGATAAAGTAACATGTTGACTGACGTAGGAAAATTAAAGCAATGGCGGCGCATGATACCAACTGTTCTGGAAAGTTTCTTAACGACGTAATTAATATGGTCATTCCACGACATATCTGCTGCAAAGTAAACGCCTAGAGTTTTTACAGTCTGCACAAATTCTATTCTGGTATTGTTTAATTCAATTAGAGGAAGTTCAAAGCGTTTGTGACGTGAGTGAAACATAACGGCTGCAGTTTTACTAACGTTAATTCTTAAGTGATTATCAGCAGTCCAAGTATTTATTTCTTTTAAGGTTTTATTAGCTCGATTTGCGAGATCAACCGTTGAAGTACCCGAAAAAAACAGACTAGTGTCATCTGCGTAAATTATGTACTTAGCAGTGCTATCGATGCGAACAATATCATTGATATAGAGAACAAAAAGAAACGAACCCAAAATGCTCCCTTGTGGAACACCAGAAGCTACCGCTTTCAACTGGGAGCATTCACCGGCAATACTAACAAACTGAGATCTATGTCGCAAGTATGAGGAAATCAGCATATGGGCTATGCCTATAATGCCGTAGTGATCTAATTTCTTGAGCAGCACAGAGTGATTAACAAGGTCAAACGCCTTTGAAAAATCTAAAAATAATCCAAGTACCGTGTTTTTTGCTTCAAAATGTTTTAGTATGAATTCTTTCTGAGCAAGGAGAGCTAACTCAGTCGATCTATTTTTACGAAACCCATATTGAGCGGTAGTGATAATGTTACATCTTTCAGTGAAGCAGGATAGCCGTTTAAGAATAACTTTTTCGAGGCCTTTAGAAAACACAGGTAAGATTGATATCGGGCGATAGTTTCCCATTTCATTTTAGTTTCCTTTTTTATACACTACTGTCACTTTTGCCCTTTCCATAAGACGCGGAAAAACGCCGGAAACCAAGGATAGGTTGAAGATATGGGTGAGGCAAGGTGCAAGAATGTCGATGGTAAATTTTATGGGCTGTATCTGAAAACCTGACGCATCTTTGGCTTTACTATTATTAAGCGCTAAAAATTCTGTAATTACTTCAATTACTGTAACCGGTGTTAGAAATATCGTTTCACCATTTAGGGCACTCATATAGGACAGATTTACGTCGCCGCTTGACGTGTCAACAAAGGAAAGGAAATAGTCATTAAAGGCATCTGCTAGATCAGAACCTTTTAATTCAATCCCTTCATGAATAATTTTTGTGGTCGGTTCGGAAGAATTACTGAAGATAGATTTTAAAACCTTCCAAACTTTTCTAGACTGTCCACCAGTTGAATTAAATCGGTTATAAATATATTCCTTTTTAGCGACGCGAAGTTGCTTTGTGACGAAGTTCCTAAATTTTTTGAATGTTTTCAGCACTTCAGGACATCTACTTTGTAAAAACAGTCTGTAAAGTTTATCTCGTTTTCTTATCAACTGCAACATGTCCTCGTCGACCCATGGTTTCTTACTTTTCTTTGACTGGGAGAATTTCTTCAGCGGAAAGGAAGCATTATAAATGTCAGTAAGAATTTCTAAAATGAAGAAACAAAAGCAACTCCTATGCTCCGGTTTCGGTGACTGTTGGCTTCAGTTCTTTAGGGGAATTTCTTTCTGAACGCAATTTTTTACGTATCGTCACATTTCACTACAAAAATTATTATTTCCGAGTTCTCTTCATGGCAGTCTTGAATTGCTCTGCTATTAACGCTTTTGCTATTATCAAAAACATACCCCCTCGGTTTTCTATGCAGTCTTAACTACTCGATGCGAGCGATGGACAAACATTAAAAGAAATGCTTTGCTGAGCATCGGGGGAACAGACCATTATCTTCAATATTTCTATATCAGTACCTTACAATAATCCACAGATGCCTCACAATTAAAACTGATGTCCATAGATCCTGGACTTCTAGTCGCATAGGTTCCCGTTATGGTCCGCAGAGACAAAAAAAGGGGAAGGTGGAGTGGGGAGAGAACAACCTTCGTGGTAGAGCGAGCGTACAACCTAATGCAGAGCTTGTGCGGAGGAAACAAGAAGTGGCTACGGTGTCTGAGCGGGTAGCGCTCTCTTGCGTAGATCTGTGTTTGCGAGCCCTCCATTTATACGCTGCACCTACCGCTGCAACGGTCACGAGCGCAGTCTAGGAGAACACAAGTGGGGAGGGCTGAAGAGAACATGCCGAGAGGAGCAACGTCACATCGCGTGACGAAACGAGGCAAGAAGATTTGACTGCATCCGTCTCTAGGGCCGCACGAGTTAGTGTTTTCGTCGCACTCGCTAGAAAAAGGCAAAGCGAAATACTTCGAGGGAAACCTCAAAGTCTTTGGGAAGGCGACACAGCTTTCTGGGCGTGTATCGTCCTTTACCCGTAACCTTGTCAACGCGCCCAGCAAAGCAAATTAATACTTCGCTGTAAGAAAAAGTATAAATAAATCTCATATATTTAGGGACGAGTAAGAAAGGCCTGGGAAAGGAATGTAGCTCCACGCGGGCTGCAGCGGCGTCTTTCTTTCTGCTGGCCGCCAGGCGGCACCGCAGGGTCAATAAGGTTCCTGCGACCAGATTTCTTCCCTGACTCCGGACTGGTGACGAAGAAGGGAGAACATAGCATACGAAGAGAAAATGCTTGAGCACGCGTTGCGAACAAACGGTCTCGTCTCGGAAAGCGAATGTCGAGCGTTCGAATTCGGTTTTGATCTTGCTTGGGGGCTTTACCAACGACGCTCCTACTACGACCGTTATCAAAATTTCTGCGTGAGGGTTTAATGCTGGACCTTGCAATCATGTGCATCACGTAATTGATAAACCAAGTGTTTCAACATAGAGACCTCGTGCAAAACATTTCATTCCTCGTCGTAATTATCACAGGACACAAAGCCATTGTCCTAAATAAAAAGCAGCCTGAGTCACACCTTTGCTATCAGTTCTGGCAGCAGTGTTCACACCTACTGACAGCTGTCATTGAAGTTCATGCGCCTAGACATCGGCGTTGGCGTAACACGCCACGCAATTGTTTATCAGCATGCAGTGATGCTAGGGGCAACGTCCCTGGAAAACGCCAGGGCATCAAGCGCGTAAAAAGGTTCGAACACATCAACGTCACGAGTGATAGCCCAGGGACATTACGCGTACTATACCAGAGAGGACAAAAAATTAGAGGGAACACTTAAAAACCGCCTTACAGTTATGGTGACAGCGTAATAGCATAATTCCCATATACGAAGTATATATTCCCGTATATATACTTTACATTAATTGGTCCCTGGGAGTCCTCACGACTCTCCTGGTGCAGTTGTGCAGTAGTTAAGCGATTCGCCACTGCCCTGCGATAGCAGGCGCTCCCAGCGGTGGGCCTCCTGCGGTCAAAATTGCTCTTCCCGAGTGACCAGTCATTAATTCAACTGCCATCTGTCACGTTGGGCGATTCGACCACTCTCCGGTGGGCAAGCTATGATGGCGACGCAAGGCGTACCTGCCTGCTAGGTGACTCTCTGGCACCACCTGCCAGATCCATGCTCGTGATTTTTCCCTCACAGCGCCGACGCCAACAACAGTGACAACGTCAACGCCGACAACGCCGACAGAGTATTTCCTGGTGAAAAACGCCATGAGCGCTATCGCTTTAGAATAATGAATAAACCGCACTATACGGAAAACCACAAAAACTTAATGCTGAATCCAGTCTTATACAGTGGTCGTCGTTCAACGCGTTTTTCGTTCAAGTACAACCTTTGTCCGTAAAGTTTCGACACTGATTTCTTTTCTTTTCTAGAACTGATTCCCCAAAAGAAATGTAGGTGCGTATATGTAGCGCCATCTTTTCGGGCTAACCTTTGCTATTTATGTTAATTGCTGTGCCCGCTGCCAGATGGCATTACACTTAGAAAACTACGTTGTCAGTAGTCGTTTGTGCATTCTACTGAGTGAATGTGGCGAGATTGACGTCCACCTCAAACAGAATGTAAACATAAAATTCTCTGTGAAGCTTGGCAAGACAGCCACACAGACGCATGATCTCCTCCGTGACGCTTACGGCAACGAGACATTATCGCGGGCGCCAGTTTTTGAGCGGCACAAGCGGTTCGTTTCAGAGAGAACGTCGGTGGAAGGAGACACAAGGCAGGGACGCTCTTCAACCTCACGGAATGTAAACAACGTGGCTCGGATCAGGGAAATCATACAAGAGCCCACCATTAGAGTCCGCATGCTATCAGATGCTCTCGACTTTAGTACGACAACATGTCACCACATTTTGCGGGAGAAAATAGGGAAACAAAAGCTGAATGCCAGACTTGTGCCGCACTCCCTCACAGAGGACCAGAAGGACACGTGGGCATCAGTGAGCGCTGATTTGCTCTCCGAGGCAGAGAAGGATGCTGCATTCGTCGAGAGCATCATTGCTGAAGAAAAAATATGATGTTTTCAATATCAACCTCAAACAAAGAGGCAGAGCGCCGAATGGCGCTCCACAAGCTCTCCGGCGTCGAAAAAGGTGCGGCAATTGAAGACCAAAACAAAGACGATGCTGATAGATTTTTTTTATGCCAGAGGTGTTGCACATCAAGAGTTCGTCCCACAAGGGCAGACGGTGAATCAGGAGTTTTATATCCGCGTGCTCCAACACATGTGTGATGCACTGCGGCGCCGTTGGCCTGACTAATGGGCATCTGAACAATGGAGCCTTCTCTATGATAACGCAAGGCCGCACACTGCTCTCAGGGTGAAAAAATTTCTCGCCAAGCACAGCATTACTGTACTTCACCATTCGCCATACTCGCCTGACCTCTCTACATGCAATTTTTTCCTGTTCACTCGTGTGAAAGGAGCCCTAAAATGTCGCTGAATGGGGGGCGTGGAGGCCATTCAAGACGCCACGACAAAGGAGTCAACAGCCCTGCCAAAGGAAGCGTTTTCCAACTGTTTGCAAAACCTCAAGAAGCGTTGGAAGCTGCGTATAGACTGTAAGAGAGACTATTTCGAAGGGGTGGGGCACAAATGATTTCAATGTTAAACGTATTTTTTTAATAAACTCAGTTTCGGAACTTTACGGTCAAAGGTTGTAAATCAAATTGTTCGTACGTCAAGCACCTTTACTTGTCGAGTTGTCCCATGCGATCATTCTGTTCCGGAATACTCATGCTGCCCCCACCGGCAGAGGCTAGGACCTTATAAAATACGCAGCCTAGCCGCTGCAGAGAGTGTGTGCAGCTCATCGCACTTTGGGATCGTAACTTCTAATACTCAGCATCAGTTAATATTCTCCACCGATCCCTCAGCATTGTCTTCCCCTAGGCTGTAGTTAAATGGCGATGAGAGTGTCCTTCTGGCTGAGAACTCTACTCTTCCTCGCAAAAAAACTCCTCTTGCTTGTCTACACCGTGATTCGCGACCTGCCACATTAAAGGTTTGAACTTTCCCTGGGTCCTCCTGTGCATTTAATTAAGAATCCACGCAAACGATACAGCGTGCATAAGGAGCTGTTCAACTGACTCCGTCTCTTTTCTCGGCGACGCTCAGTGTGGCTTCAAGTACATCCGTCTTTTTAGAGCCATGCATTGATGACTGGAGCAGTAGCAGATTAGAAAAAGGTACATCGCTCCCCACGTATGACTGAAAGCGGAGTGTAGGCTTTGATCTCCGATGAGCAGCACAGTAAACGTAAGTAAAGGTAATCGCCTTCAGAGAGGTCAAAGCTCTCGCTTCCGGCACAGGAGAGAACTCACATCATCAACCATTAACGACAGCTTAGTCGGCGTCTCTCGCAGCGGCGGCATCATTTCGGCTCATGAATTTGACATTTACATTAGTAATCTGCAGGCGAAAGAAACTTAATACGGAGTCTGTATAGATCTGGACGTCTTACGGTCGTCATTTTGGTTTTAGGACTTAAAATCTATAAAAGTTAGAGTGGAGTTTTGCAGCAGTACATGCATAAAGCATTTGTTATGAGATTACACCAGGCACCACTTTCAGCTTGTTTATACTTCGTAACCGTAAAATCCCGCGTTGACTGGCTGTACAGAAAGAGAGTTGCTCAGGTAGACCTGAGTCCTAGCGGCCATATGGGCATGGCACACGAGCGTTGTATAATGTGCCATCCGTGTGAAGTGTTTGCTTCTTCTGTCTGGCTTCTTCTCACCTTTTGTGTCACTGCCATAGTTATTTTTGTATTTTGCATTAAATATTTATAATTGAGTTGTGTTTGTATAAGAACTTTCATTGGTGTTTTTTTAATGTTCGCTGCTGTACTCAGCGTGTTCATGTGGTCCAAATTATTCCTTAGTTGTTGGGTGCGGTCATGGGCGGGCGGAGTGGAACTCGTTCGAGCTATCGTTGTGAGTTCTTTGTTCCCGGAGATGTTGAAACATCTAGTGTTTTATGGGTATTCTTTCCAAAACTTTATGCCAGAAAAAAAAGCAGCTCCTAAATCTTTTTCATTTCTTTTTGATGGTAAATAATTTACTACGATGGCTGTTTTCTCTTCAGTGAAAGACGTCATGGTTGGTGTCGATCGACGTCTTACTGCGTCGTAAGTAAAAACTCCTGCCTTACTTCCGGTCCACGATAGTGTTCTCTAGCCAGTCAAGAGCGCATGCCCTCGGGAATATGCCTTGACTAGTTACGCGGCATTTAAATGCGGAGCACATGGGGTCGTCAAAGTGGACATTTTTTAAGCAAGAGTGAGAAGGAAGGCAGCGTGATAGACCTTTTTGGATCCCTCTTTTCGAATGAGAAAAAGGTGGAGACTGAGAGTTCGGTCATCGCTGCTTGGGAATCGAGTTGTAGTTATGAGAGCGTGTTAGGGCTAAACCTCCGTCTGAGAAGAAAAGAAATATACGCCTGAGAGCTCGAAATTGAAAGTACGCCACTTGTCAATCTCAATTCACAGGTAACGAAAGGACAGCAGTAGGGCGCTTGTCCATTTTGCGTCCCTCGCTATATCCCACAATGTGGAAGTTTACATACAGTCCCCGTCGAAAGGATGCAGCTAAAGGGGTTCGCTTCTAAGGTGTTTATCGGGGCTTCCTATAACATATAGCAATTCAAAGCTTGGGAGGAGGATTGAGGACTGGAACCATCTATCGTTCAAGAGATTACGGTCGCTGAGTATGCATAACCAGCCACGCTGAAGGCCTCGCAAGCAAACCCCTTGGGCTGTATAACTTTGACGGGGGAGGGCGTACGTATACGGACATAAGAAAACCGAGCACGCGATCCCGTTCTAAGTGCAATCACGCATTCCCCGTAGACAATAAAAAAATACTGTTTGTTCATGAGAACAAGCACTGGCGTCTTCTACAAGCGGGAACACTATATAGCCGTGAATTTCTGTTAGGCAGCGAGTGAAATATGCTCCGTTGAATTCTCTGCACCTGTATGTTTTTCAACTTCACGCTCGCCAGCAGAACACCTTTTATCGCTGAGCCTACATGGAGGGTTATACGAGAAAGACTGATGTGTCGACGTTTCTGCCGCAGAATGCCGCCTTTTTTTTCTTTTAGGAAGAAGATCAGTAGTGGCGCTACAACAAAGAAACACACGATACGCAAAGTATGTAGTACGTGGTCCCGGAGCGGCATGGCTTCCAACCGCTACAACGTCTTCTGCTTCCTCCTGCAGATTGTCCCATGTGCTGGAAGCTACTTAGCTACTTTCATATGCAGTCCCCTCTATGACCGACTCAGCAGCGGGATGCGCCGTTCTTGGTGTGTGAAATTCTTGACTGCTCCACGTCTGCGACGCAGCTTGGTCATTGCAACGTGTCGGACCTGGGCTGCGTATTCCTCGGTTGGACTGCGAAAGGACGACTAAGCATCTTTCAGCGGGAAACAGCGGCAGCTACACGACTCTTGAGTATATACAGCCATCGACGAGAGCAGTGCCTTTCAGAAGGCCCGGCAGCAGCATGGTTTTTAACCGCTGCAATGTCTTCTGTTTCTGCTTGCAGGTAGGGTTCTCTTTTAACTGTAAATGGTATAGAAGCGATAACCGTTTATTGTTTCTCCGGCCGGACCCCACCTGTCTTCTCATTGTTTTGCCTTGGTTGTCCCATTGTCTGATACATTCGAGCTTGTTGTTGGGAGATACTGAGGCCAATGCTGGTCCTGGCCACAAAAAATGTTATTAGGACTGCCAACTTGCCAAACATGCATTAGTCTGGACATATCGCTCACTGCAAAGGTTACGTCATTTGACCAGTGGTTGACACGACTAGAATCTTGTGTTACGAGCGTTAGAAATGTTGGCCAACGCGTACATGGTTTAGAAGAGCAAGTAGCCAATCTGAAGAAGGTAGTGAAAACACTCGAGCGCAAGAGTGAGGATTTGGAGAATCGTTCACGGCAGAACAACCTCGTTATATATGGTTTGCCGCAATCATCAAATGCATTCCCCGGTTCTCTCAGTCAGCTGCTCGCAACAGTATCGCAGTTAATAACATCAAAGCTTGATATCAGTGCAATAACATAGAGCGCTGTCACAGGCTTGGTACCTGGAAATATCGTAGGCACATTCCTGTTGTTTTTTGGCTGCTTGATTTTAGGACTAAGCAGGATATTCTGCATAATGCTCTACAACTGAAGGGATTCAAAATATGTATCAATGAAGACTTGTGTGCGCAGATAAGGCAAGTGCGCCGAGAACTTTGGCACGGCTCGGTACAGCTCAGAAGAAATGCGAGCAATAAACGATTACAATGGGATCAGTTGGTGATTGACGGTGTCCGCTGCTGGTGGAATTTACTCAAGAATTTGATTATCAATGCCCATGATCCCAGGCCTCCCGGAAGTACAAGGTGCCCATCTGCCAGACCATTGCCAAGCCTGCTCGAAAGAGAGGCGTATAGCCTGCAAGCCTCGACTATCGGAATGCAAAGTGCTCTTGAAAATCCGAGATAAGACAGAACTTGAGCTCGTGGAAGCCTTCTATATGAAGAAGCGAGGTGATTATTGCATCAGTGTCACGTCAGTTTTCCTTCGCCACAGTGAAATGCTGTTTCTTGATGCACATCTGTGAGAGGTGATTTTTGTCAACTGAGATTAAGAGCATGAATAAGGGCAGAGGCTATATAAGCGCCCTTCTTTGAATAAATCCCGTTGAAAGCGCAGCGCTCATCCTGTTCTCTTACTCGTCCGTGTTGCCATTTTGCACTCTCATGTCTTTCACGAATACGCACCAACAATTCCAGTTGCAAATACTTCATAAAAGCACGTAAATTAGGCAAATTTAAGTAAATAACCAGAGCTGAGGCGACAGTAGGTCGAACAACGTCCTCGTCTTCCTCCCCCCTACTAACTTCAGTCCTGCTGATGGCAGCTCGATACTTGGGGCTCTGGCATTATATTTGATAATTTTTTTATTTAGTAGCAAATACTGCAGTGTTGAGATGTGGGTCGAGTGGTTTCATGAAGTTTTACGTGACTGTCTATGTAACTTTGGTCCTAAAAAGTGCGTGAAAAGAAATCCTAAGCACGTCTGGCCTAAAAGAAAAATGATTGAACTTACGCGTCGGATAAAGAGACTTCTGAGGCGATGTAGGTCGCAGCATAAAAGCGAAAGATCTCTTTTTGGTTCCTTAAAACTGTCCTTTAAACTATAATGCATGATGCTAAGAAATATTGTTGTGAAAATACCCTGAAAATATTCACGAAGGAAAATTCATCTAAATTCTTGAAAACAGTTATTTCACCTTGTCCTCGTTTCCATCATTTGTCGTTAATGGCGAATCTTGTTCTGATCCTTCTGTTATCTCTTAAGCCTTTAATAACTACCTCAAATCGGCCTTTGAAAGCGACAACGGCACTAGACCGACGTTTAGTTTAGTAAATGAACTGCCATCTATTCCAGAACTGGGCATAAGTTATACAAACTTATTAATCTTTGATTCCAGATTGACACGATCAAGAGTGCTAGAGCCTATAGCATACCTAATATATTTCTAAAACGTATTCTGAGTGATCCGCCTACTCCTTGGGTTATCTTCCAAAAATTCCTTCAATATGAAACCCTTCAAGTAACGTGGAAAAAAGCCAACCCTTAGCGAAAAAACGAAAATAGGCTGTGCTATGAATGCATCTCGAACACATTGTACTAATTTCACATCAATTTCGCATTTTTTGTCCCTATGCTTTAATTGCAAAAAAATGCTTTCTAAGTAAGCTGGGAGTAATATTTGGACATTCTTGCATCAGAAATACATTTTCGGTCCGCTTAATATATTTATTATATAATAAAATATTCTGAAAAATGCCTTGAATCAAATAAAATATACCAAATATATACAAATAATACGTTAGAATCTCCTGATAATATAAATTAAATGAAATAAAAATGTACTGACAATATACATCAATACATTAAAATATATTAAAATATACATTAGATACATTACATTAAAAAATACACTAAAATATACAAATAATACAGAAACAATATATTCACTTTGCCTCGGCTTACAAAATGTTTATTAGTCGGATTCACGAGATAATACTACTGATCAGTGTTGTCAATAGCAGAAGTAATGACTGAACTGGCTAGAAGTGTCAGGAGATAGACAATCCCACAGAATACGCGCTGTTATCATGAAGTATATGACAATGGAAGGTCATGTGACGGGACCTGAACGGGAAATACGTCGCCACACAGGAAATGCTGACGGAAAGTGACGTCAGCAAATTGAAACTGTTCCGACAAGTGTGATACTTCCCCCCCCAAGAGGAGACACATTATCTTTGCTCGGTGAGGCGCTTTTTGCGCAACGACGGTGGACCGCCGTATTGTAGCACAAGTGTCCAAGTGGTCGCTTTCAAATCTGCGGTCTATTTAGAACCGAACTGCTAGTTATAACTTGCGTCAGACATCGGTCAGGAGTTGAACTGTCAACCAACCGGTCGGCCCTGCCAGTCGGGGTCCTTTTCGCTGGCATGTTCGGAGCCGGAAGTGGGCATTGCGCCCATGGCGGTACAATGCTATAACGCTGTGCACATGTAATTTAAATAAGTGGTGATTGTCTTCCTGCTGGAAGCTAACATAAACGAATGGACGACAGAAAATGGAGAGTTTTCACTGTTCCCGGAAACGTGATTTCGAGCACTAGGTTGTTCAAAGGCAGCTCGAAGTATGCTGCAAATATGCTGACGCGGACTTCCAAATTGTTAGAACTGAAGTATACTTTGGACGACTGAATTTCATTTTTGCGAACGCACACTTTATATACATTGCAAACATGCAAATGCGATTTCCCTAAACGCGATTTCCAGCATCAGGTTTTTCAACGGCAGCTTGCAGTGTACTGCAATTATGTTTACGCGGGCAGCTCATTCATTTAAATTGATGTATATTTTGGACCAATTAATTTCGTATTTACGAAAGCACATTTTAAATATATTACCTACATGTAATTTACCGAAACGTGATCTCAGCACCAGGTTGTTCAACGGCAGCTTGCTGTATGCTGCAAATATGTTTACGCAGACAGCTGATTCGTTAGAATTGAAGTATACTTTGGACAAATTAATGTTGTATTTACGAAAGTACACTTTCAGTACATCGCCATCATGCAAAGGCCATTTCCCGAAACGCGATTTTGAGCACTGAATTGTTCTATGGCAGCAAAAAGTATGCTTCAAATATTTTTAAAAGGACTGCCTGTTTGTAAAATTGAAGTATTCTTACGACGAATTAATTTCATATTTACGAATGTGCACTTTAAATACATTGACAAGGTACTAAAACCGCATACATACATTTTCACGTATTTTAAACGTGCTGGAAGCAAGCTTTAAGTAATGTATTTTTCGCAAACTTAAAGAATATATTTCAAGTACCAAGCACAAAATTTCAGGACCCTATTTCTGGCATATATTTAGTGCATTCACGAATAGAAAAATATTTTAAAAATATTATATAAATATCCCGCCGTATAGTCCGAACGTATCAGTTTTCGCTTAGGCAATGTTTGGTTTAGTTTATGGGGGTTTAACGTCCCAAAGCGACTCAGGCTATGAGAGACGCCGTAGTGAAGGGCTCCGGAAATTTCGACTACCTGGGGTTCTTTAACGTGCACTGACATCGCACAGCACACGGGCCTCTAGAGTTTCACCTCCATCAAAATTCGTCCGCCGCGGCCGGGATCGAACCCGCGTATTTTGGGTCAGCAGCCAAGCGCCATAACCACTCAGCTACCGCGGCGGCCGCTTAGGCAATGTATTGCCAGTATTTAAGCCTCGTCACAGACAATGTCTAATTATGCACCGATTTCATTATTATGTATTTGCTTCAAGGTATTAAGGCACACCATTCATTAACCTATTATTTCGTACTTATCTAACAATACCTAGCTTTCCGAAGTATAGTCTGATCACGGTGTAGGGTCCGCAACGGCAAATTTTAGGCTAAAATAAAAAGTTTTTGCTTAGATAGTCCGCACCCGGATAATACTCGGCGGGGACGAATTTGGACCGAAAAATGGGTTTTTTAGATTGTCCTTTGATATTTCAGGAAAGCAGCCGAGATTTTATTTAGGTGTTCCACGGAAGCAACCGACATCTGAGTTCTTTTTTTTCAACGACGTCAAATACTTTCCTGCTCGGTTCGACGTGACTGCTTGCGCACGCTCCACTTCAGTGTGCTCAAATGCAGCCTGGAAGGCTCGTAGTTTTTTATAGCAGTTGCAACCATTCTTCCAAAAGGACTACGACGCCTCTGGCGTTAGTCATTCTGGTTTTTCGCATGTGCTTACAAATCCAAGCACTGAAAAGCAGCCACTATGAGTACCGCCAGCAGCGTATGCTTGCTTATCGAAGTTGATTGCACATCGGGGCAGAATTCGTCATGTGATTCAGAACGGCGAAACGTCGCAGCCGCAGTCGGGCCCCGTTTAGTTTTTACTTCGACAACCACGGTAAGCTCCTTCACGTATGACAAATGACCTTATAAAGTTAACTCATATATAGTCCATACCAGTAGATAGTCCGCACCACACAAAATTTCAGCTTTTAAACATCTCGGCAGAATGTAGTCCGGAATACGGCGTTATCTTTTCTTTAATAATCAGCATGGTTTTTGAATGGGTTCTCTACTCTGAGGCGGTTAATTGAATTCTCACACGACATGGCCTCGTGCCCAAATAGCCGCGGTCAGAAGTGTGCCATTTTCATCGACTACAGAAAAGCATTCGATTTGGTTTGTCACAGTAAGCTTATATCTAAACGGTGCGCTTTAAAAGGTAATTCATTGCGTCCGGTTGCTAGGCTAGATCAAGGAATACTTGCGATTAAGATCAGTTTGTCACGCTGAACCATTCTCAGTCGTCGTCTGTCTATGTAAGATTTTGCCTCCCGTAAGGATCGGTTTTAGGGCGGCTTTTATTTCTCATTGATATTAATGATGTCGATTTGGTTTGGTTTATGCGGGTTTAACGTGCCAAAGCGACTCAGGCTATGAGGAACGCCGTAGTGAAGGGCTCAGGAAATTTCGACCAACTGGGATAACTTAACGTGCACTGACATCGCACAGTACACGGGCCTCTAGAATTTCGCCTCCATCGAAATTTGACCGCCGTGGCCGGGATCGAACCCCTAATGATGTCGAGAATACAAATAACACATTCATTGAACACCGTTATATGCACATGGCTGCGTACTGCATTAAAATATTAACAATGCATATGACCGGCTAACTCTAGTGAGGATGTTTTCTGCATTCTGTGACTGGAGCAAAACCTGGCAGATGAAGATAAATGTTAGCAAAACTGCATCGATATCACTTTCCCTGTTAAGAAAAATCCTTTTAGTTTTTCGTATGCTAACAACACACATCAATTAACGCATGTAAATGAGTTCAAATACTTTACTGTACGGTTCTGTTCTAACTTGACTTGGTCTGAACACGCAGATTTAACTCAATTCAAGGCGCATAGGAAACTCGGGTTCTAAATCTTACGTTAAAAGATGCAACCAAAAACTTTGAGCTCACGGCATACAAATATCTAGAATGGCCTGTGCTTGAATATGCTTCGACAGCCTGGTCGCCACACTTCGCAAAAGATGTCGTTGAACTTCGAAACTTCCAGAAAGCAGAGATAAGTTTTAGATATCAGCGCTATCACACCACTTTCTCTCCACGATTCACGCTCCCACTTTGCCACTTGACACACTTCAAGGCAGACGTATGTGTGAAAGCATTATCCTTCTTCACAGGATCGTCAACAAGCAAATTCGTGCTGACGTCCCCTTTTCTTTCGCTAGTTCTTCGGCACGTGTCACTCCCCCTAGAAGCCCGCTTAATATTTTGCTGTTCATGCCGTTTTTGGCCAACTTTAAAGTTTCCTGTTTTCTTTACAGCATAATTATGGAATAATTTAGATGGCACGTTACATCTACTTTCTCTGGATCAGTTTGTGCGAATTGCTTAAGCATGTACTTTCTTAATATTATTGTTTCCTTCTATGTGAAAATTGGTGCATTAACGCCTTAATCATGTATATAATCCATTATTTCTAGTGTTTCATGTGATAACTTCTGTAACTACTCCAGCAATGTCCCAACGTCTTGGAATAGCAGTGTTTATAAATAATTATTCTATAAAAAAAATCTTCTATAAGGACCTCGAGCTCTTTCCGGAGTAACGCTGTTGAACACTTTCAGGATAAGCGTTAATAGCCATACAGCAGGAAAGTGAGGAGACGTCGCTTCTCAATTGTGTTAATAGCGCACATTGAATTTTTTAAGTTGTTTGGCCATATTCGCAGTGTTATTTTATGATTATTTGTTCTTCTGCATGCACATTTAATGGAAGAGGGTAAAAAACAGCATAAAAATTTATTTCTTTGGGGCTAGTTACTGCTGCCATTTTTTTCGCTGGCAGAATTGGCCCCGTCATGATAATATTAATAGTCAACCATTTGCTTTTCTTCTACGAGTCAGCAGTATTAGCCCTATTGATTCTAACTTCACTAGACAAGAATTTTTCATGGACAAAGCACTTAGAACAATCTGTTCTTGTGGCGCTCACTTCATTACAAAACTTCATGCTAGCCGCATTCAATTACCAAATATTTCTTTTTCTTGGAAAGCAACTTTTCGAGCTTCTTGGACATATGAAGCCATACTCCTGAAGCTTTCAGCACTCTTTCCATGTTAATTTTATGTGGGAAAATTCTGTAACCCTGCGTACCTTATTATATCGACTCGAGCCAGTTTTTCTTCACCCCTGGTGGTGCGAGTTCATGAGTTGAAATTTTTTCCTAGTGTAACAAACTTCTGCTTACACCCGGCTGAAGATAGAGGCAGAAAATTGGCTTATGATGAGAGCAGGAGAGTTGGCAGGTGGAATACGTTACTAGCCCGGTACTTTACGATAGAAGGACGAGGAAGCAAAAATATCATGCTTTTAATGCAATGAAAAAGTGAGGTTCTGAATGTCACAGAATAACAGAGCACGTTCGCTACTTCTAACAAGTTCAGCTTCTCGCAGACGACACAACTCTTGAATATATCTACTTAATATTTACTAAATTATAATGCAGACACCTTCAGCACAACCATTAGTCAAGGCTGCTTTTGGTGCGGACACTCGATGCCCGTCTTTGCTGAGTGGTGAAGGCACCTAGCAGTCGGCGTCCGCGTGACAGGGTTTGCTTAGGGAGGAATCGGAAGACTATGTGAAGGAACATTGCCTCAATGGCTGTTGCCTTGGCTGCAAACGGAGGAGGCGCGAAAAGAACAGGAGAGCCTGTAAGATAGGTAGATGAGTAGGTCTGTGACCTGACAGCTTTTAAATAGCGGAAATCACGACACACCAGACGTATCGCAGAGAACTAAGAATTGGTGGGAGATCTGCGGGCATAGGGCTAATTGGAGATCACTGTAGGAGCCTGTAGCCTGCGGTGGTCATTATCGTGCATGTGGTATACAACAATGTATACTCGACCAGCTGTTTTCCGCCAACCTTTTATAAACCGCCAATGCAAAGACTGTTCGCTAGCAAAAAAAAAAAATTCTCCCTAACTTTGATTATTCCTATGCAAATACGTGGTCAAGTCTATGGGATTCTATGGCAAGCTTCCCGCGACTTCTATGCGACGTAGCCAGAGCGAATGCGAATCAACATTAACCAGCTGTTAGCATGCACCAGCCTTTGTACATTGCAGGCTTTTCCATTTCCATCCAATCCGTAATGATTCAAATCCACTGCATCGTGTAGAGATGGCCCCTGACGGACGTCTCTGGAGACATAGGGATAATATCGAGGAACACATGGTAGGATGTTTTCGCGTTGGTATAAAAGCTTACTACTTGCAGGCAGATCCCCTGGTTGTCCTTCGCGTCTTTCCTCATCTGTCCCTGTCTCTATTTATGTCTCAGAACATTGCCTATTTTGTTCAGGTTTTTTTCCCAATCCAGGAGATTCCTTCTCGCATTTAGGGCAGTTTAGGTCCACAACTAGAACTTGTGACATACCGCTGGCTTGCAGAACCAAAGCGCAGCCGAGGTCGACCGTGTGACTACAATCGAGGAAAATGTGCATTTTTTTGTGCATATCAGTGACGTGATACCACGACATAATCGCTTGATGCCTTCGGGCGTTTGCTTTTTGCTTTATTGCGGCAAGCACACACCACACCAGTGGCCTTGTTATCACCCACAATGCGAAGTGTGGAATGTAAAGAGGCGCTGGTCTGTGATGTAGATTGGTAAGTGGTGCTGTGACCTCACACCTTTTAAATAGTGGGAATCCCGAGGCGGGGCATTGCACAAAGTGGCATGGTCGTATCACTCTCTAGCGTTATATCGCAGTCGCGCTCTAAGTGGCTTCCAGTACTTTTTGGGGTACCGCTGAGAAGCTCCGGAAGAATTTTGGCGCTCTAGCTTGAGAATTTTCAAACGCGCGAGTCACAGATTGATCTATTGATGTACGTTTCAGGGGCGCAACTCTTCTTAAGGCCCGGCAACGACGGCTTCAACGAAGCTAAAGAGAGAGAGAGAGAGAGAATGATAAGGGATCGCAGAGAGGTTAACCAGATGTGAGAAGCTAAAGTAGCCGGATGGTATATGGGGAGAAAACTACGGGAATACTTTAGACTACTGCACCTCTTTCCTACTACTTTGCTCCCTCCTTCTTCCCCTCTCCACTCTCTTCTTGTCATTGTGCGTTATATTCTAAATGACAAACTAATGAACCTGTACACTGAATATAAAAATGCTTAGGTTTGTGTGTTGGATTTATAGGGGTTTAACGTCCCAAAGCGACTCGGGCTATGAGAGACGCCGTAGTGAAGGGTTCACGAAATTTCGACCACCTGGTGTTCTTTAACGTGCACTGATATCGCTCAGTACACGGGCCTCTAGAATATCGCCTCCATCGAAATGCGGCCGCCGCTGCGTGGATAGAACCCGCGTCTTTCGGGCCAGCAGCCGAGCGCCATAACCACTGAGCCACCGCAACAGCCTGAATGTATAAATTTAACACTAATTATCAGCCTACAAAAGTAGTGCCCTTGTCCAGAAGAGAGTTTAACGTTCCTTGAATCTAATGCTGCACGCAATGGACCATAATACGGCACTCCCTTGTGTCTATCCATGCACTACAGAAATGAATACTTGTGTTCTTTCACAGAGTGAAACCCTGAACCCTTCAGGTAGTAGTACATTGTTTCGAACGTGAGAAGCTCCGCACAAATTGTTTTACTGTTGCTTTAATTGTCAAGAGCACATTTATAGCGAAAATATTTGGCGGACAGACTGGGAGAATAATTCTCTTGAGCAGCCGTATTCTTGCTTGCGAAGTCAGTGTGGCTGTGCTCAGGATAGTAAATATTTTCGGGAATAATGCGTTCTTCACTCACTCTAATGAAAAATATGCCGAAATAATTAGCGATGTGCAGCTGCTGGAAACACGTGTGATTTTATACCTCAAAGTGCTTAAAAGGGGCGGCTCTTTTCCGGACATAACGCAGCGAATTAAAACCTAAATATAATGCAGTGCAACTAATGTTTGCTCGCGCTCTTTAACTGCGACTGAGATTAATGTTACCCTTCCATGAAATTATTTTGCAGAAAGGGTAAACACAAACACACATTAATCCCGAAAGCCAAACAGGGAAAAGTGCTGCTTTTGTCCCTGTATTAGGGTAATATCTTCTCTACGCAAACCTCAGATATCTATGTCAAAGGCAATCATGGAAAGCATATATATGCCAATGCATTAAAGGTGTGAACCTCTGCGATAAATAAGCGTTGGTATTGGGCCGAACTATGAGTTTGGTTTTTAAATTCTGGTATCGAGACAATTTACAGCCGTCTGAGGAAAGAGGGCAAAAGGCGACAAATGTGCACACCTGACTCAGCTCTACACATTGTGACTCACTGGTTTAGACAAAACCATCATTAGAGAGTACAACACATCAGCCTTCGGCATTTATTGCGTAGGTTGTCTGCCGACAAGTATAAAGCGCTGCAGGTTGCTTCAGCTTCACTGTTTATTGCTAACATATCAAAGCTAGCGAGACGACAACTGGAGCTAGTTGGTATTCCATAGCTGTAGTGCAAATGCTTTGCGTTTTACAATCACAACACAAGACACGACTGGACGAGGCGTAACTCACCTGAATTTTCTTCTACAAAATGGGACATTAAGGAAACGGAACCCATCGAGGAGCATGCGTAAGATCGTTATCTTGTGTAAACGCCATGAGCTGTTTTCCAAGAAAATTCATCTCCCTGGCCAATAGCAATATTGAAGGAAGTATTGTTTCTTTTAAATGGCCCATTTTACATATTAAAATTCAGTTGATAGTTGCGCTTCGTGCAGTCGTGTCCCGTGTTGTGATTGTAAAATTCAGCGCATTCGTACTACTGCTAACATATACTTTCAGGATACAGCAGTTTAGGTGTTTCTTCGTAAGCCAAGAGCGCGATGAGTTTTGCTGGGTTACTTTACCCGGAAATGAATCAAACTTATTTGTGAAAAGATATATGGAAGAGAAACCAAGCTGCCTGCGTGTATTCTGCTTCCATTCGAGGCTCATCTGGCTCTGCCTTCCATTTCAGCTTATTGCTTGCCATACTTTCAGAGACCGTCTCATTACCTTCTTGTTGTAAACAAGCCATGGGCAACAAGGAATGACTTCAACGCAGTGAACCTAACGACCTGTCTGAACGACCGGAGAGCATGGAACCTTTTCCAGGTGAACAGGTGTGGTGCAAGCGTACGAGGGGCTGGACCACTGGCATTGATCAGCGAGGTGAGCATGTTGCTACCCTGGTTCTGACCCTTTTGATTAGCAGCCGTGGGTTGGGGACATCTTCGGGCTGCTAAACGGAACTACTCTCCTGCAATGTAGTACGTACAGATGCCCATGCAAGGCTGCGAAACTGGTTACTATATCCTGACAAGTTAGGTTGTTTCAAAACTTTACACGGTTTTGTGGCAAGTTTTTTCTTCTCCAGCTTGTTGATCCTTAACACCCAGTCCTTGCATTATTTGTTTTGTGCCATGACCGTTTTGTAACTGAACCTATTCTTGCTTAGAGCGAGCTAGTGTACTACTGAGTTCCGTGCAATTGAAGTGCACTCACAAGGCTTGTTAAACTGTAGCTGTTGATTTCTGTTAGAAATATGAAGTGAGTAACTTTATATTTTTGGTTTTCTGATAAGACAAATAATTTTGTGTTTCAGTCACAGAAAATTGCCATGCTCTTTTTTCCTAAGTTCAGACTTTTGACAGAGCAGATTTTTGGGTAACTTACGCATCTCAATCAAGGAAGTCTCTTGGATCACCGACTAGTTGGTGCAGTTTAATGTGATATCATCAGTAAATGACAAAGAAATCGCTTCAGTTGGATATTTGGCTGCGAAAAGGGTGACGTAGCAGCCAAGTAAACATAAGATGCGGGAACAAAAATTTGATTCACTTTTATGCCCTGAAGAATCCATTCAGCGAACTTCTTATTTTTGCGCACGCTATGAACCGTATTAATCGAAGGGTGAAAATGTGCGGCACTTCATCAATCGAATGCCTCTGTAGCGTTTAAGGAAGGAATGAGTGTTTCTAACAGCATCTTGCTTATTTCAACATAAACATCTATAAACAGTAATATTGTGAGCAGTGGACATAAAGCCTGAAAACACGGCTTCACAGCGTGCACCTACTGTCACACTGAAAGCCGGCAATGCAGCAGTGCTGTAAGCCTTGTATACAAGAAAGTTGTGAGATCAAATACGATAAGAGAGTTACAATGATAAGGCGAGTAACACTTCATACATGATAAAAGATAACATAGAAAGCAGCAGCAGTAAATTAGAGCGCAAATCTAAATGAACACCGTTTAAATATGTACAAAATTATATTGGTACCGAGGAAAATTGTATAATAAAATGCGCGATCAAGATATATATGTAAAATCACTTACTAAGTTAGTTTTAAAGCTGAATCGCAGCATCTAATCTCTCTGGTTCGTGAGGTTGCGCAGAACCTTTGAAATCTGATGAAAGCGAGTATCCAATACGTTTCAGCTAATTTTAGAGTGACTATAATGTCAAGCCATTTGTTTTCTTTAAAATCCTTATTTCATAACGCTTCATGAGGGTATGCTGATAAGGCTCAGGGAGCGGCACTAATTTTAATTACCTGATAATGGTTTAGCACTAAATTAGATATGAAACATATGACTGATAGAACGGCCATCTTTTCTATTTTATGTAACTGTGTATTGTTTGACAAAGTGATCGCGCCCAGACAAAAATATAGCGACGTACCATTGACATAATAAGAAGTTTTACGCTTTTAGAGAACAAATGTTTTAATTAAAAAGTACTCCAGATACCATGGATATTTCTTCCCTTTAGTATCTACTTATAGTTCCCAAGACCGTACCTGTTAAAAGAGCCCTTCTAAACGTTTAACACGAGGAAGAAATTAAATGGCGTAATTTTCAATTTCCCGCTTATATTGGAAATAAATTGTGCGGTCTTTATGTTAAAGAAGAACTGCTTGTGCTTTGGTGCCACTCGCGACAAGGGGATTCAAATCCAGCCTCATCGATATAAGCTTTCTTGTTCATAAGAAAGTCATTCGGATCTCGCGCTGTGAAGAGCACAGAGACGTGTTGTCGGTATAGACAAACTTGTAGTGCACTTCATTTTAACCAGATCGTTATTAGATATACAGAATAATAAAGCCTCAAAGATGCATCTTTGTGGTACTCATAATATTTTAGATCAATTGCGAGGTATTGTTGTTATTAATTACTTTCCACTTGCAGTACGGAAAGAAAGATTTGATTAGGTCAAGAATTAAGGGGCCGAAAACCTAATAGGCAATTTATTTTAGAAACTCACCTGATTGATGTGGTTAGAATACTTAGAGTAGTCGTTAAAAATTCTCTATAAGAACAATCCGCGTTGATAGCTCGCCAGTACTAAATCTTTTTTTCTTGCCTAATATAGCACGTTCATCCGTAAAGCCCGATGGCCGCCGTGGTTGCTAAGTGGTTAAGGTGCTTGGATACTGACCCGAAGTACGCTGGTTCGATCCCTGCCGCGGCGGTCGCATTTCGATGGAGGAGAAATTCTAGAAGGCCGTGTACTGTGCGATGTCAGTGCATGTTAAAGAATCCCAGGAGGTCGAAATTTTCGCTTATGGCAGCTTATGGCAGGGCGAGAGAGAATTGATTAATAACTCGAAGCGGGAACAGTGTTGGTCAAATGTTTAGTTGAATCCTCCAAGGTGGAGGAGAGTTATAATAAGGCAGTAATTACTCGTTGATGTCAACCTAAACATTTCACCTCCTTAGTATTTAGTGAGAAAAGATATCATTCAGACATGACACCAATTTTCAAGGCACTTAGAGAAGACCGGAATTACAGATAGAGGCACATAGCTTGAGAAAATATTTGTCTCCGCTCTTATGCTAGGTAATAAATAAAAATATAAACATTGCCCTTTGCTCCTTTGATTCTGTGGTGTTGCCTTCCTTCATATATAAGCATGTCAAAAGAATTCTTTCGTTTCTATTTCATTGTCTGTTCAATAGCTTAACAAGGTCCTCGGTTCTGGATGTCTTGATGCCAAAAGTGCCATAAGAGTGTTCCCGCAAAGTTTCCGCCCTGACTATTCGATGACGTTCCATATCACACTCGCGGTACTACAGGATGTACAACGTCCGCCGCTATAGATAAGGATGCACTGGCGAATACTCTCAATGTTATGTTACACGAAAAGCAAAAAACATCTCTGAAAGCAGATGATTCGACAGCTGTCACCGTATCTCCGTTGGTAAACACACGACGCGAAATTCGATGGTCATGGATTCGGATCCCGCCGGCTGCATGAGGATATTTTTTCTTCCGCGTTCTAAATAATTACATTTGGGTGATAAAATAATTACACTATTAATTTCCCACTAATGAACACCACAAATAAAAAAGAAGCATTCCCCTATGCTCCTTGGTATTGGTGGCCGTTCGCTTCGTTCATCTGTACGTCATAATGAGCGCCTCATTTTCCTTCCCTTGTCTGCTCAATATTTATTAAACGTGATTTCTGATCCATCCGCCTTAGAGCAACAACTGTTTTCCTAACGGTTCAAAAGTTTTAGCTATTCATCACTTTTAAGGACGACAAAGGCACTTTCTTTCTGCTTGTCGCATATGTCTTGTAGACAGTTTGGGTCATACGCTTTGCTTTGGTAATAGGATTTGTTTGTTATAGACAAAAAAAATGGTTGAATAAAAAGGCAGGGTTGACATTTGGGATTTTTTTCCGTCGAGGCAAATTTTTTTAGACTGTTCCTGTTATTCTCACTATTGCTAATATACTCATTAATTGGCTTTGAGGTTAGGTCACATTTTTTCATTACGTCATACTTGAATATATACTGCAAATAGCCGCATTTTTTAAGTCTTACAGTTATAGAGTTTAGAGCCCTGCCTGGGCTTGGGCGGGCACTAAAGCCCGTGCCCAGGCCCCAGGCCTGGCCAGGCCGGGAAATATGCTTTCTCGCTGGGCTTGGCCCGGACCTGGGCCAGGGCTTGAACATGCCCAACATTCTTGGACAAGAATTTTGAATATTGAAAAACTGTACTTTAGTGGCATAGAACCATTGAAGGTAATGCTCTAAACTTCCGATTTCTAGCAAAATTTTTTTTGTGTATCCATCGCTCCCTTCAGGCAGTCTAGACTGCCATAGAAAACCAATAAAGAACGCTTTTGACGTTAGCAAAAACATTAATAGCCACAAAAAAATCAAACCTGCCGATGAGAGTCCTGCGCATATATTGATGGTTATAGTAAAATCTTACAATATAAGAAAAAAATTGGCCTCATAAGCTCTTTCCCGTTCAATAATGCTTTTGTCCAGAATTGTTGGGTATGTGTGGGCTGGGTCCGCCCCTTGGCTTGAAGCTGCACGCTGTGGCTGGGCTCGTGCCCGTGAATTTAAGGACTGTGTAGGGCTTTCGATTAATTATTTCAAGGTGAAGTACACGTGCGGCGTTCTAGCAGCGACACCGATGAAAAAAAAGTGACTAGGCTGGCTAAGAAAAAGAATTCTCTAAGCCTAACTACTTATTTCTTATGTCTGATGGATGCTCCTCTAGCGATAAATATTACACAGCACTTTTTTTTCGGAATGTCATGGCAGCACGGAGTCACGGCTCTAAAATATTTGCAGTTGATTATTAATAAACTACTACAACTACTTTTTTGCTTGACGACAAAAGAGAGACATCTCATTTGTAGACCGAGTTTTGTCTGCGTCACGCACAGTGTTACATCCAAGTACAACCTTCGGATGCAGACGCCTAGCCGCGTTTAATCATGCAAGAGAAGTTAACACGAAAAGACGCAAAATCCAGTGGAGGCTGCACTACAGCGGTGTTCTTAGCGAGCGTTGTAACGCCTGACCTGGCTTATTTGCACGAGTGCACTGGCCAACTAAAGTGCAGAGCACTATTGGCTTTGGCTGTTACCAGCTAGCACACGCCGTCGGATCTACAGAAGTCACTCCGCACCTTCTCGGTTCGGTGTTTTTGTTTTGCCGCTCAGGAATATATACTTTCGAAGTCACACAAGCCCGCTGGTGAAGGACATTTATGCGATTGCTCGACGCACAGCCGTCTGTTCCAATTTAGTCTTATTGTCTCGCTTCGCCTTTCACTAATACATCTATACGTTCTGAGAAGCGCCATTGGAGCAGACCATATTGGTTTAGGAGACTTAGGGTCTTCTAACGATTTCTACGCCATTAACAGCCGCCTTTTCTTTTCGTTTCCACAGAAACGCGATCATTGCGGCTATGAATTAAGACGGCGAGATCGTGGTCATAAAAAAAAACAGAAATTGTTACCACTTTTGGCATGGTTTTATATTTCGACATCGCGGACTGTAAAATAAGAGACTGGCGATAAGTATATTGCAACGCAGTGTTTATAGCGCGTGTATGTAACTCTTTTCGTTTCGCTTTCGGAACTTCGGGGCTATTCACAGACAATATCACTATTGAAAAAGTTAAAAGGGGATCCGCCTTATCTTTCCTGGTGTTTACCGAACCAATTTTTTAGTGCTATTGTGATTTGAGTACCTTTGCAGACCATTTCTTGTGTAGCAGGAGACTGCTTTCGAGAACGGACCCCGGCCATGGCCGGGTCGGGCCTATCATTGAGCTTGGCGGGCAACGCCTGAGCTCAGCAAAAGGATAATGTAGTGAGCCCAGGGAGGGCCCGGGATTCAAGCCGTGGGCCTAGACTGGGCTAGAACTTTTAGGCTCAGGCCACGGGCAGGGCTCGCTCTTATTGACGGCGACCTCACTTTTTTCTGTTTAATGAAGTCTGTTTAGCCCTTTTCTTTTACTTGTTAGCAGACAAGGATAGGAAATTGAGGGGATCGTGAGGGCACATATATATGAAGAAAGGCTACGGTCACTGATACGAAGGAAATTTGTCTGTGGCTTTCTTCTCATTTATTTTCAAGTTTTCTTTGATTTCTTACTTTTACTTGAACATCGGAAAAATTTTACAGGAGACACTGATCATAAAAAGATGTTAATGTTTGCTAAAACTATGGTGAACAGTTTGTGATGACGTCGTAAGGTGAAGTCACCTCTCTCGATGAATCAGAGAATTTTGTGACACCGGACATCTGCTGGGTTGTGGTTTGACGACAGCTTTAATGATATCGCAATATTAGCTTTCGTGGGCAATTTCAGGTTTGTATAAGCAATGAACTTTTAAGCAGTCAGCCCCGGACCAATGACGGTCAAAAGCATCCAACCTGCTCATAATACTCTTTCTTATAACTGCTGGAAAATGGTGCCTGTGGTTTACAATCGTTGGGTTGGTCACTAAAATATACTAAAGTGTTCACTGTTCTCTGCTCTTAGCATTCCTCAGTGAAGGCATGAATTGTAGACGTTAGTAATATGCAGGCCTAATATTGCCGATGAGCCATTTGAAATCCGCGTAGCGCTTTTATTAAATTTGTTGAAACGTCTTATTCTCGGGTTCGGCTTAATTCTCTCTGGTGCTAACAAAATTCCCCACCGCCCCCCCCCCCCCCAGGTCTACATTTTGATCTCCTGCCTGAAATAACCTAAAGCTGTTATCGTTGCCCTGATCAGCTGTTTGTCCAAGAAGAAAGGAAAATGCGGAATAGTTCTTCCTTGAGGCATATGAAACGCGCAAAAAACTGCATCATTGCCCTTCGTTGCCACGACCTCAAAATCACTCATGATGCACGTATGTGGTTAAACTAAAAATGAAGTTATTGCACGTATGCCATAAGCGTCATGCCGCCTCATAACCATGGGGATCATATACAAAAGTAGAATGTATACTCTTTTATTTTAAGAATTTGAGAATTATCTTCATTTTAAGCTACGGTAAAAATGACAATACCTGGCTCAAAGACAGAAACAGCCATCAAAGCAAGAATCCTTATTTCGCTTTGACTAAGTGTTGAAAGGCAAAAACCGGTAGTGCAAGCGAGATTTATCGCGCAAAGTGTCAACTTCAATCGCTGTGAAATAAGCTGCATCCATCACGCCTCTTAAACTGCACTAACTTAAAACATCAGACATGCCCACAAAATCATTCCCGCATCACTCACCTGCAATACACAGAGTGCACGTTAGGTTCCAGTGTTTCTTGCAAAAACTTTCTTGTTTTTCAAAAATCAGTAGCCATTCCAAGCATTTTTTCCTGTTCCTGTCACAAGTGCTCGCTCTGGAGAACAGGCGACGATTGTGCCCAACCCATGTCAGTAGTAGAAGGGTGTGCCTTCCTTTCCATCGTAAACAATTCATCCTGTTTGTCAGGGCTGTGGAATAAGACAGCAATGTTCAACTGATTTTCTTTTTACCAGAACCCTGTCGCTTACCTCAATGCCGATGTTGGTGATCGGGATATTTATAGTCTTTTGAACCATTACTAACATTTCTGCCACTTCTGGTGTCAGGCGCTAGAATTCCTTTCATTTCAACATTACTGTTATTAGAGCGATGCTTAAGTTGGAAAATATTTTGTTCGCTTTCGACCATTTATTGCTGGAGCTTTTCGCATCCTAGTATGAGAACGGCATATTTGGGCGTTAATAGGAGCATTTTCTTTCTGTGTGGCGTTCAGTGTTAAAAGCTGCTATCAAAAAAAAAATTGAAGCTCTTCTTTACGTCTGTGTTTTGCGTTCTGAATTATCTCTTAAGAGACGCCCTCATCTCTTTTAAGTCCTTCCGCATGCCTTTGAGTGCTCTAGTGAGTTGGGGTTCTATATCGGACAAGACAAAAAGGAACACTCTTGGGCAGCAGCAGCACAAGTAGTTCATGTTGTAATAAAGCAAAAAGTAATACATGTAGTTTGCAATGAGGAACGATAAGAAGAATACAATGTGAAAGGGTATTAAGGTAAAAGCTGAATTTTTAACAAGAAAGCGTCATTTTTGTTGAAAGTTCAATCGGTTTGATATCTAACCAAGAACTAGTGCGCTAGGTTCGATTTCGGCCTGTAGGATTGAAAGCGAGAAATATTAGATTGCGAAAGTGCTTGTGACGCGCACCCAGCGCGTATCTCAATGGGCTGCTCGTGAACGCAATCGAAACGCGTTAACGCTGCTTAGCGGTTACTGTTCGCGGCGTGGACACCCTCATTGGAAGCGCTGTTTTTATACATATTATATATTACTACGGCTCCATGGAACGTAGGATATTTCATTCGAATAGATGCGGATGTAATGTAAACAATAAATTCAAGGTTCATCGAAGTGTCTTGATTTTGATAAATAATACTGATGTCTTTCAAAACCTTGCATGCCTGAGCAGATAATGTACTGTACTGAATGATTATTTCTAGTGACTGTAACATTTGCATTGAACATCTTTATGAAGCGATTTACACAAACCGCAGATCAACCCTGTAACAAAAAGATACTTTAGAAATGGAATGCTGAGGCACTTTTGAAGAAAAAATAATATAAATTTGAAGCTAACTTTGAGGTTTTCACAGCGTGGATACTGACCTGCCAGGGCAGCGCTGCAGTCGACATGGTTCTTGGAAGGAGGAATGAACGCTCTCCAGATTCACCGATGATTTGTGGCAGGGCGTAAAGAGCAGGCAGCATCCCGAAGAGTCATATTTTTCAGCGTTGAAGGCTGGCATCCCTGGCTTCCACCTGTACAATGTAGGCGGCTGCCGTCGGTGGCCGTCTAGGGCTGATCAACTTCGTTTTTCGTGCGCCTTGTTTTCCAGCCTGCCATCCTGTACAGGACTGTTCCTCGAGGACCTGTCCCGCTCGCCACACACTGACGCAAGTCGCCGGTGAACCTCCAGAGAGCTGACACCTTCCTTCCTCAAGAACCACGTCATCCGGCGCAGCCCTTACAGGTTAATATCCACGGTGCCTGCTTGCCTACTGGCATGCACAGGAAGAAAGTGCGCTAGTAACCACAAAACGTATGCTTGTGACACGTTCTGCCGTCTGGTAGTAGGACACAGAACACAGTACAAATGTCAGGCCCAGCGACACGGTGGGAAATGTGGCGCGTGAGATAGAAAAGCGCAGATCAATTTGGTACAGTCTTAATATATCGCTATAGCTATCGTTTAACAGAGTAGCAACAAGAGATTTAGCAACTTTGCAAATCATATATTATTATACGCCTTGCTTGCGTTTTTTCGAATGCTTGAATATTCAGTGGCCATTGCGCTGCGAACTATTTCTTTTATTTTACCTGATAGCACCTAATTTGAAACAGCACTGTATGGAGAATGTACTGGGTGTTTCGCCTAAGATGCTCTCAAGATTATAAAAATAGACTTTTGGAGTTAGAAGAGCTCTTTTTGTGCATATCATTCTCAGTGGTGTAGAGCATCAGAATCATACCTCGGCATTATGAAAGCTAGCTCAATCACACTCGCACTCTTGGCCACTCACACTGACACTCACTCACTCACAATCGCACTCATGTCCACTCGCATTAACAACCCCTCACTCACATTCGCACTCAGGTCTACTCGCATTAACAACCAACCACTCACTCACACTCGTACTCATGACAATTCGCACTCACAACCACTCACTCACACTCGCACTCATCACCACTCGCACTCATGACCACTCACATTCGCACTCATGACGACTCCTCTTACAACCACTCACTAGCATTTGCAATCACGTTCGCTCACTCTCAAAACCACTCACATTGACAATCCTGGCCACTTGCACTCAACCACTAATTCACACTCATGATCACACACTCACACTCACAACCACTCACTCGCGCTCATGTCCAGTCACTGGCATTGATCTTCACTCACTGTTTTCTTGTTTGCTGACAACGTAGGGGATAAAAAAATTACGACCGCGGCCGACTGCGCTCGTGGGTCCTCTGGCGTAGCCCGAGTAGCACGCATTAGTGCTAAGCCGCCCAGTCCTCTGTCGGGCTCTGCGTCTAATTTTGTTTCGATGCTCAAATGAAGTTGTCACTTGCCACGAATATTCAACTTCCTGAACCAATGATACGCACGTGTACTCCTGCGATCGCTGCTCGAAAGATGAGCCCCTGTTTGGCGTCAGCTGCGACGCTTAGACACGTTTTTGAATTGTGTCCACTGACGTACCGAGGGTTCTCCATGAGGGGGAGCCAAGTTCGAGCGCAGCGCCTTCCTCCTCCTCCATCTTCCTCTCTTAGCCCGTATGGTCAAAACGGAGCGGAAGATGAGGAATGATTTTTAAACAAGTATTTCATTGTGAAGAACTTACAAAAAATATTGAGCAGTAGTTGTTTCCATCATGTGTAACATCGGCAGAGCTATAGATTACAGAGAGACGGCAGGCAGATGGTTTCTTGCATTCAAAAAGTGAACAAGGAAAAGGAAAACCCCCGGGTGCTTACCAACGTTTAAAAATGAGGACTTGTCTTCGCCCAGATGGAAACAAACCCTCTTGTTGAAATTTTGGCAAGCACCCAGACGAATACAAGCCCTCTTGATGAAATGTTTTGCAAGCAGCCTGAGTCTTTCCCCTCCCTTGTTCATTAATTTGTGAGTATCGGGCGAGAAAGGCAGCCCCTGCGCCATTGAGGAATTAGTGCAACAACGCGCTTCCAAAGGAGCCGATATTCTCAAGAAACCACATAAAATATTGCACATGAGTATTTTGTTAACTGCAAAAAAGTGAAAAAATTGCCTGAAAGTGACTCGAGAAGTGAAGACGTCTTGGAAAGCAACATCATTGGTCTTCGGCCGCCAGTATCTTCAAGAAACGTGCATGGCCATAACAATGCACTACAAAAAATCACTGAATAGAGTAAACATATCGGTTAGAGTTGGCGCCCCTTAGACAATTCAGGGTAGAGAGACGGCCGCACCTCTAACCCCCTCAAAATGAGCCTGCTTTGACAATAGTCTTGGACCGTGCATAAATCTCAATATTGGGTGTGCCTTGACAATGACGTGTCCGTGAGTCTGCGTGAACACATTGTAGGCAAGTAGTGGCAAACATGAATACTGTTCGGGGCGTGGGAAATTGAGAGTGATGCAGATTGCTGGTCACTGGCCAAAGTCAAAAGATGAAAAAGACGTTTCGGGAACACTACGGCTCCCTTGCTCAGAGATCTGGCCTGGCAGCTTCCCCACTGTGCCCTTTTTGTGCCGAACCTGAGACAATAGATCACTTCCTGCTGTTCTGCCGCCGCTTTTCTCATTTGAGGAAGCGTCTTTTGCCAATTCCATTTCATCAACTGGGCTTGCCTGTGTCTTCCGCGGTTGTTCTTTCCATTGGCGCTTCTTTGCTTGGACGAAGCGACAGGAGTGTGCGCTCTGCTGTGCAAAATTTTCTTCAAGAAACGCAGCGACTCCCATTCTAATTTCTTTTTCCCGATCTCAGTCAGTAAGACATTGCAACATTACGGGCATTGTGTACTATTATGCACATTAAGCAATTGTCCCGTCTTCGATCTCCAAGTTAACTGGACCCCTTTCCTTCCCTCTTCCAATCTATCAGACTACATACTATTTCCACTGCTTTTCCCGTCAAAATTTCCTGTATCCAGTAATTAACCGCCTGTGTCTTGGCCACTCCCCCGTAGTGGGTATGTGCCAGCAACGTCTGAGGCCTTCCTTCCTTCCTTCCTTCCTTCCTTCCTTCCTTCCTTCCTTCCTTCCTTCCTTCCTTCCTTCCTTCCTTCCTTCCTTCCTTCCTTCCTTCCTTCCTTCCTTCCTTCCTTCCTTCCTTCCTTCCTTCCTTCCTTCCTTCCTTCCTTCCTTCCTTCCTTCCTTCCTTCCTTCCTTCCTTCCTTCCTTCCTTCCTTCCTTCCTTCCTTCCTTCCTTCCTTCCTTCCTTCCTTCCTTCCTTCCTTCCTTCCTTCCTTCCTTCCTTCCTTCCTTCCTTCCTTCCTTCCTTCCTTCCTTCCTTCCTTCCTTCCTTCCTTCCTTCCTTCCTTCCTTCCTTCCTTCCTTCCTTCCTTCCTTCCTTCCTTCCTTCCCTCCCTTGTTCACTATGAAGCAATCGGCGCACGGGCCCGTTCTTTTGTAGCACCCAGTAGCGTTTGTAATGATTTAGCATAGATAGGATGTAGAGTTCCGTCGTTCCTGTTTAATGTGTTAGACGATGTCTGTATGATAAGGGACTCAAAATTCTGCCGTGCTGATGTGTTGTTTTCTGTTGTCAATATCTTTACTTGATCCCAGTTAATCTCGTGGCCGGATTCTTGCACATGCTCTGCGATGGCGTTAGATGCTGCTTTCTGGTTTCAGACGTCATTCTGGTGCTCTCTCAGGCGTCTCCTGAAGTCCTTTGTTTCACCGATATATATTGATGAGCAATCGGCGCAGTCAATCTCATACACAACACCTGGAAATCTTTCACGAGGGAGCTTGTCCTTCACATTAACCAGTTCTGTTCGCACCTTGCCAGCGGGGACGTGCGCGATGTTGATGCCATGCTTGCGGAAAATACGAGCAAGCGCTTCGCTAATTGCCGCTACGTATGGGACAGCAGCTCGTTTTTCTTTTGGTTTTTCTGTGCTGTCGCGTTCTTCGGAGGCAGGCTGATTTGCTGGCATTCTTCTTTCGGTGTTCCTGATGACGGAAAGAGGCTAGCCGTTTCTTTGAAGATCAGACTCTATTCTTTTCATTTCGCTCTTTAGATTGCCATCTTGACTGCAGACCTGTCTGGCACGGTTGATCAGGGAGACAACCACAGACCGTTTGTGAGCGGATGGGTTCACAGAACTGAAATGAAAATATCTTCCAGTGTGCGTAGGTTTGCAGTAAACATTAAATACAAGGCCAGTAGGAGTACGGGTTACAGTGCTGTCCAGGAATGGGAGGCAGCCGTCGGTTTCTTCCTCAAAAGTGAACTTGATTGAGGGTTCAATGAAGTTCAGGTGGTCTAGAAAAAGGGCCATGTGCTAGCGCTCTAGGACACAGAAACAGTCGTCCGCATACCTTAGAAATATTTTTTAGAGATATTTTTGTTCGCAGCTGGGGCTAAAGCCCACTGTAACGAGATTTGAAGGCGCAGGGTCCTTTTCCAAGCCATGCACCCTAGTAAGCCGAGCACCAGGCCGGGTCATAAGCTTGTACCCATTTTAAGGAAACCGGTGGGTACCCGGCCGGCAGCGGGAGTCGAACCCACCACCTCCTGAAGCCGAGGCGGGTGCTCTACCACGAGGCCACGGCTGCGGTTCTACCATGGAGAGTGTTTTTGAAAAGATGAAGTGAATTCCTCACGAAACGGGAAATAGCTAGAATGGGCCTCAAGTGCAGACTGGCCCTGCAGAAAAACGATCCAAAGGGGAGTGGCCGTTGTCAATCCTTTTACAACAGCCTCTTTGCCTTACTTTGGGGCATAGTTAGGAGCAGGGCTGGCTTTTTCTAGCCGTAGTAGGCATGTTTGACCGAACTGTGGGTATGCATGCCGTTCAAAAGGTTGTCTGCGCTGCACATAATCTCTATTTGTAGGAGGCTTCAGAAACCAGTGCGGTGTTCTCGCTAGAGGCCGATGCGTGCGGAGACCCCGTGCGCACATGTGGGGGCACAGGGGATGCTAACACTGACCTAATTATTCTCCCGTTGTCCACCACGTCGTGGGTCGAGGACACGTCGTTCGTGGAAAAATGCGTGTGCAGCTAACTTGTGAGCATTTTGTAGTGCATGCCTTTCTGAAACGTGAGGGCGTTACTGGGACAAACCTCTATTCAGAAGTCCTTAAGAGGAATCGTAGTATCCGGTTAAAAGGACTCCTCATGCTTTTCATATTTCAGTGCGGGCAGAAGTGCTGAAATCAGAGCGTGCAAACAGAAATTATACTATTTAAATTGTTAGTAAAACACTAAAATAAAAAAACCATTCCACAAGCTATATCGCTCGCCCAGTGCCGTAGATTGGACGCCACAAATCAGTACCAAGCTTTGCTCACATGCAGCGGAAACTTGAATGCAGTTGTTGGCTTGCCGGGGACGCCCGCGGCCTCTCAAATTGCCGGCAGCGGAGTTCCGCGTACATGATGCTGACGGGAGCCTTTTAATGACCCTAAAAAATGTTTTTTTTTTGTACTCTGGGGAGAGCGTGGGGTCGCTTAATCCTCATCTCTTTCCTGTTCCACGAGCGCAGTCCAGCGTCTAATATGTGGTAACATTCAACCTGCTTATGAAAAGCTCCTTGACACCCTCCCACCCCCGGCCCTCAGTCTTCTGTTTTCTTGGCACATTTTTAGTTGTGATATATGCCAGACGGTTTTTTCTTTGTTCCAATCTAGATAGTGGTAGTTTGAACAGCAGCGCTCGCTTGCACGATACTTTTATGCGAAACGAAAACTTTCCCCCCATCTTGATTTTTAATAGCTTTCATTCAGTTGTAGTGCTTTTTTTTGTAATCTTTTTCTCTAGCGAGAAGATCACATGATTTAGAGACCCTATATTGTCATGTTGGTGCTAAATGACCGAGAGTTATGGTGTAAACCGACCGAGAGTCCGCACTGGCGCAGACCTGAACGAGTGCTACAACACTTCTTTATTTTCTTGATTGGCGCGTTCGTCTGCATGAGCTCTGGCGTCATTAGCCCCCTTCCTCTGAAAGTATTGACCTGATGCTGAAAAAAAAACTAGGGGGTCTCGAGAAGAGTTAAGGTGTCCTTGCCTAGTAGGGCTTGAGGCGAACCACGTGAACCACCTCGGGCCGGTGGTGGCGTCGAGATTGTTGGCTCTCAGGAAGGACTACTTCATAATTCAGGGCTACAAGGCGTCGCGCAATTCGGTAGGGACCGAAATAGCGGCGCAAGAGCTTTTCACTCAGTCCGCGTCGTCGCATTGCAGACCAAACCAAGACAAGGTTACCTGGGGGGGTATTCATCGTGCCGCCTCCGTAGGTTGTAGTGTTGCGCGTTCTGGCCCTGTCGGTCCTGAATTCGAAGCCGTGAGAGTTGGCGGGAGCTTCGGTGCTTCGTAAGAAAGATGCACGGTCGTCATTTTGGTGGTCATCGACATGATTCAGCACGGCATCGAGTGTTGTCAATATTTTTATTGTTGTCAATTTTCCCGATTATACAAGAATTACGTTCGAACTGTACGCCCAACCAATCAAAAAGCGTACTGCCCATTTGCTGCCACCTCGTATCCAGTGCCGAAATTCTCCGCAATGTTTAACCACCATCAGCACGAAACTGATTTCTGGAGCAGAATAAAACATTTAACACTGCCATTTTGGCTGTCTCCTTGGCTTCCTTCAAGACATCACCATATCTAATGCTATTCATACAAAAATAAAAACAACATGCTTGATTAGCAACGCAAGGCTCCTTCAAGTACGTGATAGAAACAAGAATCTCTATAGTTACAGAAAAGTGCACTTGCTTTTCGCGTCGTTTCGCGGCTGAAGCCGAGAAGTGAAGTTCAAGAGCCGGGCCAGTAGGTTAGGTTCTTCGCGTAGTTCCGGCCCATTCAGAAAATTACGGCAAGAGCAGAGCTCTGCAATGCACACACCCATGCATGAAAACAACCTAATTCTCCACTGCAGTGCTCGAGGTCAGACCTAACGCTAGTTATTGCCGAGAAGCGGAAGTCGTTGTTTCGCCAGCAAGCACTGGAATGTGCATATGTGAGTTCGCGCCGTGTAGGATGCGTGACAAGAGATATCTCCCTTTTTTTGCTGTGTCAATGCGAAATTCGACCAAAGGATCTGACAAAAGTCGTAGTGGCTCACAGCATTCACAAAAGGCCTGCGCCTATGCAAGCGGTAAACTAGTAAGGCGAACAGCAACGAAAGATTGCTGCTTCCGCGCCAGCGGAATCCTGTGCTTTGTTTATTTGTTTGTTTATTTATTCAAGTTACAGGCTATTTTTACCTACCAGCATTATGAGAGTGGGCAGTACATATGAATTTGGAAAGCATTAAGGCAATAACAACAATTAAAAAAGTTATAGAATATTTATTAAGAAATACTCAACAGAATTCAGGAAAATTTTAAAATAGCATTACACACGTTTCAAAATACATAAACATTGAAATTCCACATTATTTTTTCCTCAAGTTACCAAAAACACAATTTCGTTAATATTATACAGCAGTAAAATTGTTGGCTCGGAAGAGCACAAAAAACCAAAATAATAGGCGATTGTGGTAGTTATCATATCTCGAAAAGTGGCAGGATTTCTGGTGTTAGTGATTTCGTCAGGAAGGCTGTTCCAAAGGATTATGGCCCGTGGTAAGGCAGACGTGTTGAAAACTTTAGTACGGCCAAAAATACGCAAAAAGCTGTTAATATTGTGGAGACGATGTGATGTACGACATGGCCGTGACAAAGGCAGAGTGTGACTGTGAAGGCTGGAAACCATTTTCTGAAATAAGCAAAGAAGTGCAACTGTACGCCGTAATTCTAAAAGCTCAAGCGACAGCTATAACTTGATGTTAGTGACGCTGGAATAACGGTTATAATCGCGAGCGATGAAGCGTGCGACACGGGTCTGTTGTATACGAGACTACGTGTCAGATATTCTTGGTGTGGTTACAAGATAAGCGATGCAAATCGAAGTTGCGGACAGAAAAATGTCTGGTAAGCTAGTTTAGGAGTGTCAGATGGTGCACCATAAAGATTATTTTTTAAGTATCCGACAGTTCGCGAGGCCTTAGCTGTGACTTTTTTTATGTGTCACAATGCTGTTGTTGCTGGGTTTTCCAACGACACGAGCATAATGCCTTATGCTGCCTCGAGCGCCCTCGGCAGTGAATATTAACGCGATAGCGTTAAAGGCCTCGTTATGGTGTCATCGGTGTTGTCGGCGTCGAGGTAGTCAGCTTTGTGAGAAAAAAAATACGGGCATATCTGGCAGCTAGGTGGCGCCCAGAGAGAACCTAGGAGGCAGGCTGGCCACCTAGGTCACGTGACGTTGCGGCGTCATCCAAACCTACCCAACGGATAGTGAGCAAACTGCCTATAGTGACAGGTTGTAGTTAAATTAATAATCTGTAGTTCGGCGAGAGCAACCTGGGCCGCCCAAGGCCCACCGCTGGGAGCACCTGACATCGAAGGGCAGTGGCGCTTCGCTTGGCTAATGAAGCTAAACATCCCTTAATGATAATTGATGAGAATTTCCCGTCATGCTTCTAACCTGGTCTTTTTTGCTTCCCTCAGCTGTTAACAACATGAAAATAGCTAAGCGGATTCTGTTTCCACGAAGCACACGTGACAAACTTCGCTGTCGCATCCACCCGCCACTCATATCCACTCGACACTCACGTCCAGTCACATTCACTCACATCCACTCACTGCCACTCACGTCGACTCACATGCACTCATTATTCATGTCCAATCACTACTGATTTATACTCACGCTCACGTCCATTCACTCACACTCACATCCACTGGCTCACCCAAACCACTCACTCGCACTCGCACTCACCTGCACTAACAGTCACATCCACTCACTCAAACTCACACTCACGTCCACTCACACTTATAACCACTCACTCACCATCACAGACGTGAGTGCGAGTCAGGCGATATGAGTGCACTCATGAGTGAGGGTGCCAAACTATGACCAGAATACAGTTAAGACGTGCTGAATAGTAGACTGGTTACTAACACTGAAGAATAAACTTTTTAAATATTACTCTTAGTCTTCTTATTTACTGAGAGACGCGTATCCCACTGTAATATCCCAAACAGGTTTTAGAATTTTAAAAACGCAGTTACCTTCAGCGCTGCCGCCCAGCAAAATGTGCTTACATCGCGCCAAAATAAATTCGCTTTCGAAAAGCTTGAAGGCGTAGCAACCCCTCCAGTCCACGGTACTCGACGAAATAGCGAAAATATTTGGGACACAGCGCTGAGGGGAGCTACGTTTTCATAATTCTAAAAAAATGATATGGATATTAATCACAGTAGTACTTGAGGGGATGCTTGTAGCGCGACAAAAAGCAGACAAGCGACAGAAGATGAACGGGACCAGCGCTACTCTCAACTGGGTTTATTGAATTTATACTATTTATACATTTGTGAATTAATTTGTAATATATACAATAATAAAATTTCAATTTTCCTTCAAGAAAAAAATCTTCAGAACACTCATGCGAATGGCACGCAAATTTTACACGCTTGCGTCAGATCAGGCTGTCTGAAAACTTATAATCATTAGAGTACATATTCAGCGAAGGGCTGCTGACACAGTCCGACCCTTTCTTTTTATATGGAGCGCCTCTATCAGTACCCGCGTTAGCGCGTGTTTGCTTCGACCAATGACCTCTGTCTTATTTAGGAATGGTAAGCACTCGGTAGACTTGCAGTGTGCTACCAAATTCGTTCCGCTCCCATTCTCGAGGCGTTTTTCACGCTCGCGCTGGCGCTTGTTCAGGCATCGTCCGGACAGACCGATATACAATTCGCCACATGAGAGTGGAATCAGATACACAATTACCACCTTGCAACGAACATATCGGTGCTCATGCCTCGTTTATCATTCTTTTTTTTTTTTACTTTTTCTTCATTAACCTTTGGGAAAAGGCATTTCAGCTTGCAGGGCGCCGAAAAAACAACAGGAATTCTATAATTATTTGCCACTTTTTTCAAGTTGTGGGCCATGCGATGCGAATACGAAATCCTCTTTGACTTTAAGTTGGTTTCTCTTTCACTTCTTACTTTCTTAATATTTTGCAGCAATGTTTCTGCAACCATAACCAAAAGAGACAAGGGAAACCCTGCTGATAGCAGCCTAGACACTTGGAAATAAAAAAATTCCTGGACAGCATGAATACAAGACTAATTGATGGCTAATTCAATTCACATGGTCGCAACGGCTGTTTTACACATCACGGACCAGGTAAAAAGCTTCATCGAAAAAGAATCCAAATACAGTAAAGAACCAAGAACCAGCGCCCCTCATCTCCTGTCGTTGAACACGCGCTTAGTTTCCAGAACACAATCCGAAGACCAAGAACGATGCCTTCTCGACAGTGTGGACAGCCTCTCAAAGACTATTGTCAAGAATGCGGGACGGCGTAGGGACTCGGTGTGCGATGTTGTGGCCTATTTCAAAGACAAGTCCCTTCGAATCCTGCAGAGTGACAAGAAAAGAGGTTTTGTAGTGCTCACTTCGGGGATGTACAACGGAAAAGCCATCCGAGCTGTCAAGAACTTCATTGCCACTAAACGAAAGCCTGGCAAGGTAAAGACCGCTGCTGTTTCCCTGTGTGTCAAATTGGAGTTGAATAAGAATGCAAAAAACAGAGCAGATTGTAATGAGACTGGCCTAAAATTTGTCTTCACTGCTAAGACCCATAAACCGGAAATACTTTTCAGAAGTATTATAAGAGAACGAGACATCTGACAAAAAATGCTGAGCCGGTACCTCCTACTAAACCTGAACCCACTCTGTGTCAAGGATCATTTTGAAGCCAGGAATTCACATGCCATAGGAAGTTTCCTACAAAACAACCGTTCAATTGGTAGCATGTTCTTCATAGATGTTGAAGATCTCTGCTATTCTATTCCCCACGAAGAACTGTTTACCTCTGTTCTTCAGTGCGTGATTCCGGCGCTACCATGACACCGCCGTTCACGTTATGGCTCTTCATGCAGGTTTTCAACGTGGCTGTCTCGTTACAATGCGATCGTGACTGCCTTCTGCCCAGCATCAACGAATCCTCACCACCGGGCAATGTTCTAAGAGTGAGAGAGAGAGAGACAGACTCTTTAATGAAGAAACAGAGAATTTAGCCGGCGTTTCAATATCGCTGGCATGCTACTCTACGTAGGGAGGGGAATTTGGGAGATAAAGACTGAAGGAGAGCAGCGTGGAAGAGGTGAAAAAAAACGAAGATAAAATGCAGCCATGAAATGGGTACTAAGGATACAGTGGCGAGTATTGATGTAACCTATGGAATGATGGAGTGCATAGTCCGACGAATGGGCTGACGAAGTTCACTGAGAGAAGAATGCATGAAGGTAACCTGCAAGTGAATTTAGAGCTTATCGAGATGTCCAATGTCTTTTAAATATGTAAAAAGAAAGTTCATTGCAAGTCTCTGTTGCCTGAAGCAGGCTAAGGGGCCTAAAACTTTGTCCATTGTTAGGGGCACTGGGCAGAGCTTCTGCATGCAATGTTCATAGTACGCACGCTCGTTAGCATACGCAGGACACTCAAGCAGGATATGTTCCACAGTTTCTATCGAAGCACAGTTGTCACAATGCGGACTGTTCATTTGTCCAAAACGGTATCGCAGGCCATTTGTATATGCAGCATTCAGACGAAGTCGGTGATAAAGTGTTTCGAGTTGTCGAGGAATTCTGGGTGAGAGTCTTGATCTAAGATGTGGGTCGATTGAGTGAAGAAATTGGTACTGAAATTGGTATTGGTTCCTTCAACGTAGGCTTTTTCAAGCAGAAGCATTGATCGGCAGTTGCTACACCACCTTGTTCCCGCCATGAACCTGAAGACTTGCGATGCTGCAGTAATCCTCGCACGGAGTTTTTTGATTGATCTGAGGTGACCATGACAGATTATAGTCGATTACAACACCCAGGAATCGCTGAGATCGTACATATGGCAGCGATCGTCCGCCTAGGAGCAGCGGATATCGGGTCATCGTTTTTCTTGTAAACGCCATTGCAACACTCTTTTCTGGCGAGAGACGAAGACCTCTGGAAGCCAGGTACATCGAAATGTGCAATAGTGCCCTCTGAAGACGTTGCTGGGTAATATTGCGCGAACGTGATGCGGTCCAGATGCAGATATCATCAGCATAAATTGTTATGCGGACCCCTCGCGGAAGGTGTCTTCTTATGTGAATAAGGACAATATTGAACAGGAGAGTGCTAAGCACCGCTCCCTGTGGTACGCCCCTCTCCACTGCGTGAAAGCGTGTTGGACCGTTTGGAGTGGTAATAAAAATTTGTCGTTCTTTTAAATAATGCCCAATCCACTTGTATAGCCTTCCTCCAAGGCCAAGACTGCCAAAGTCTGCGAGAATTGCATGGTGAAAGACGGAGTCAAAAGCGGCCTTGATGTCTAGGAAAACGGCTGTTGGGATGTACCCAGCATGAAGGTACTCCTCAATTGATGAGACGAGGGCGATGACATTGTCAGTCGCAGAACTGTTTTGACGGAACCTGTTCATATCTTGGGGGAACTCATTTCGGCTTTCTAGGAACCAAGTTATGCGCTTACAGATCATGCGCTCCATGAGCTTACCTACGCAGCTCAGTAGGGCAATGGGCCGGAATGATGCGTAGCTTGTTGGCTGCTTACAGGGTTTCAAAACGGTCACGATTTTCGCCAGTTCCACTCCGTGGGGACCTCACCAGCCATCCAGGAAGAATTGTAATACTCCAGGAGTCGAAGACGGGAGGTGTGGGGTAGCTTTGCAATGGCGTCATAGGTCACCTCATCATTACCCGGAGACGTGTGCCTGTTTGTCTCCGCGATTGCTGAGGATAGTTCTTCCATTGTGAAAGGCAGGTCTAACACTGGCACTGCCGCCTTTGGGATGCCTGTTTGACCATGTGCGGAGAGTGTCGAATGCCCTGACCCTACCGACAGCAGCTTGCAGTATTCTTCTGAGACTTCTTTTATAGATTTTTGTTCGTGAAGGGAGAGTGCAGCGAAGGGGTGGAGTTGTTGAAGTGGCGTGCGCATACCTCTAACTATCCGCCAAATATTGGTTACTGGTTTGCGCACATCCAGCGTAGAACAAAAGTCACGCCACTTTTGCCGACTGAGTTTATCCATGTAGCGTCGAATGTGATGTTGTGCCCGTCGGCATGCACGTAGGTCATCGAGGCTTTTTGTGCGCAGAGCTTTCCTTTCAGCTCGCCTGCGTATAGCGCAAAGCCTTTGAAATGTGTCATCATCTGAAGGTAGGTTATCATTTTTAGCTGTAAGTTGTGTACTCGCCCTCAGGTAATACGCAATTATCGATGCTAATTCCTCATTGCGAGTTGCCGCAGTAACTCCTCTGCTTACAGCGTCCTTGTATGCGTCCCAGTCTGTAGATTTGATAAGGAATTTCTTTGGGTTCCTCTGCGCATGGAAAGCCGATATGAGGGTTGGGTAATGGTCGCTTCCACTTGTCTCCAAATCAGTGCACCAGCCAAAGTTGTGGGCGAATGAACTTGTGACAAATGTCACGTCGATGCTGCTGGTAGTCGTCGGGCCTCGGAAGTAGGTGATGCTGCCGTCATTTAATGGCTGAACTCAATGCTTGGAGAGAAGTTTTGCAAGCTTGCCACCTCGGGCACATGTATGTGAGCTGCCCCAAATTTCATTATGAGCATTGAAGTCTCCGCAAATAATATGCGGAGAGGGCGTCCTTGCTATCAAGTCTTCAAGTCTCAAAGCATCAAATGGCGTGCCTGGCTCAAGATATACTCCAATCAGAGTGTACTGTTGTCCGGCAATAACTGTGACAGCGCATACGTATTCATTGTCGCTGTGAGGCGGGACATCAGCCGGTGAGGCCGGGATATCCTTGCGAAAGCCTATCAGCAATCTGCTGACGTTGTCTGGTCATTGTGAATGATGGAAATAGTATCCATTGAGTCGGAAAGTTTCCTCGACGCGTGATTCACAGATGACTATGAAGGGGAAGCGGTACGCGCGCACGAGCTGTCGGAAATCTGAGAGTTTAGAGCGTAGCCCGCGAGCGTTCCACTGGAAAATGGTGCATGTACGAAAGATGTTGTGGATTGTCAGCTGCGGTGAAGTTCTCGCTGTGGAAGCCATGATTACTGAAGTGTGGTATTACGCCCCTGCGGAGCGTAGGAGACGGACACCAACGGCTCCATTGCAAGGACAGCTTCTACTTCTGGGAGTCTTCCTGACGAGGGGTTTGCACGGATAAGAGCCTTGATGGCTGCAAACAGCATCGGAATCAGTAGGCATGTGCCATCTTGTTCAGAGCTTCCGGTTTGCTGCCTGCCGCTGATCTTCTTGTCATGTTGTGGCGCCCTAGGGCCAGAGCAAGCGACGCTGTTTGTCGGGTCTTGTGTAGTGCGTTGCAGTAGCTTTGATGAAGGAGAAGAACCAACGGACTTCCCACGCTTTTTTTTTACCGCATCTGCGTAGGTCTTGTCAGCTGCTCTGCCACGCTGTGTTGACTGATTCTCGGAAAGAGCTGCCGTAGTCGTGAAAACCACGTCAGGGTTAGGTGGTGGTTCATAGCGCTTAGGGGGTTTCCCTTGTGTTTGCTCTGCCGTGCGAGCAACTGTGGCTGCTTTCTTTTTATAACACCCTCCATAGGAAGCAGGGTGTGGGCCACCGCAGTTAGCGCATTTAGGTTGCGCTCTCGATGTGCATTCTTTGTGCGAATGGGGGCCAGCACACACTTTGCAGCGCACGGGGCCGTTACAGTGTCTTGATATGTGGCCATGCCTCTGACATTTATAGCACTGAGTTGCTGCTCCGACGTATTCAGTTATAGGGTAACTACAGAACCCCAGCGTTACTCGTTTTGGTAGCGGCGCATCTTTTGCGAATTCCAATATAACTGTGCAACGGCGTACCGCTTTTATCTTTCCACCATCCTCAGGAGTGTAGGCGATTAGCCTCCTTTCTGAGAGGACACCTTGGTCGCGTAGATATTACTGCAGATCTTCGTCTGTGTAGGTGACAGGTACATCTTGTATTTTGCCATAGCTTGCCATGTAAGAGTATGGGACTCTGGCCTCTACAGCCACTCCAGCCAGCTTAGTTACCGTGAGCAGACGGTTGGCGGCGGGCAGCGTCGATACTGTAACCATCAGGCTCCCATCCTTGTGAATGCGATGGCTGAGGACTTTTTCTTGAGCCGATGCTACAACCGCCGAAGCCACAATGCTGGGGTTGGCTTTCCATAGGCTTCCTTCTTCCTCAGTGGGCCTGAAAACTACAGGAACACCGGTAGCTCTCTTTTTCTTGTACGATACAACTGTAAATGATGCTTGGTCCATGTCCTCTAGATGGTCGGTCAGAGGCTCGTTGCTGGCTTGGTCGTCGCGCAGTCTCTTGTTTAGCGGGGCCTGGTCTGTAGCCGCAACTACAGGGGCCGCTGGACCCGCCGCTGGCGCTGCTGCCATCAGTGCAGCATGGAGTTCAGCTGGCGGTAATGTTCCGTGTCGGCGTTGATACGGCGCACAGCGCCGAGGAGGTCGCTTGACGTGCTTTTGCCGGCGGCCAGGGACCCCCATGTCGTCGCACGTCGAGGACACACGCCAAAAAGACTGGAAAACCTCTGAAGTGAGAAAATAAAGCCGATAATTACGGACCGGTGTCAGACAGCCGGCCCACTAATCGCCGTCTTCTTCTTCCTCAATGTTCTATGTAGTTTCGTGGAACCTTTCAACGCCGATGCCTTCCTCGTCACTGAAGCGTGTGGTACCGCTGAATTTGGACAATGCCCGCTGCCAGTCACCCAACATTGGTCCGTCGACGAACATCATCTCATGCTACAAAAGGGGCGTCACAGCAGTCTTCCTCTGGGGCGTGATTCCGGCGCTACCATGACACCGCCGTTCACGTTATGGCTCTTCATGCAGGTTGGTGGAATGCCTCCATACGGCACCGTTGTTTTGTACGTTTTGCCGGTTCCGCCCCATGTGATTTTTGCACAAGTGTGTTCACGGTCTTCTTTTATCTAAAATGCAAAGTACTGTCGAAGGCGACGCTATTTGTTAAAGCGTAGGGCTGTGTTTTTCATGCGGCTGCTGTTATTGTGCGGAGACGAACTGAATCCAGGGCCTGATAACGACTCTGCTCTTCAACAGCTTCTAGATGGCCAAGCTGATATTAAGCAGAAATTGTTATCTATTGAGGAATACCAGGCTGAGAACAAGGCTGCCATGCAGGCTCTTAACACGAGGTTGACAAAACTAGAGATGCAGATAGGCCATCTTGATGAACTGAAGAGCACTGTTGCGAAATGCCAGGAGAATAATCAATTGCAACATGCAGAGCTGCAGAGCCTGAGGGCCAAACTAGATCAGCTAGAGAACAGGAGTCGGCGTTGCAACTTGATTTTCTTTGGCATTATAGATACAGATCAGCAAGAATCAAATGCAACAAGTGAATATCATGTGAAAGAAGTCTGCAGGGAACATATGGGAATTGAAGATTTAAAATTTGAAAAAGAGCACCGAATTGGTAAATTTAGCCCAAGTAAAAAGCGATCCATCATTGTAAAGCTTGCGACACATAAGGAAAAGTTACCAGTCTTTGCAAAAGCAAAAAAACTCAAGGGTACTTCTATCAGTATATCTGATGATTATTGCGATAATGTACGAAAGAAACGAAAAATTCTCTGGGAATACGCGAAAGCACATTGTGATGAATCAGATCGTCCGGTCATCAGATATGATACTTTATGCCTGAAGGATGGAAAGTATGTATACGATAAAAATCAAGAGTGTGTGAAGCGGGTCATGTGACTTAAAGCCGATAACTGTCGCTTGTCTTTTTTGGTAGTTAATTGCCGTAGCATTAAAAACAAAAATAGATGAATTACTGGGTCTCGTTGAACTGACGAAGCTGTCCGTCGTTCTTGGATGTGAGTCATGGCTACATGGTGATATTTCTGATAGTGAAGTGTTTCCAAGTAATTACTGCAGCTATAGGAAAGATCGCGACACGCATGGTGGGGGTGTTTTCATCCTGGTAGACGAAACAGTTAATTCCCAGAAACTTGATATTGACGTTGGAACCAGTGAGGCTGTTTGGGTCAAAATACGTTTAGGAAATGGTAAATCTATTGCTGTGTGTTCATTTTACCGACCACCGGGAAGTGCATCCGTCACCTTAAGTGACTTTTCAAAAGCCGTCGAATCAGTTAAGCATGACGACATGGCCATCGGAGGTGACTTTAATCTGCCTGAAATTGATTGGTCCCATTTAGGCATGGTTTCAAGTAGCGGTAATAAGGAGACTAAAGCAATGCTTAATATTTGCGCCTCTTTCGCTTTTACGCAAATCGTGACTCAACCAACCCGTGGGAACAACGTTCTAGATCTTTTCTTGACTAACATTCCTGAGGCTGTGCACCCTCCTGTAATCTTGCCCGGGATCAGTGATCACAGTTCAGTCCTGTGCGAAATGAAGCTGGATTACGTCAGAGTTAGTGACGGCGGGCGGCGTCGCATATATAGCTATGGTAAAGCACGTGTCAGTGATATCTGCGCTGCTCTCGTATCCTACTTTCATGTGTTTGAAACGTTGTCTGAAACGATGTCAGTTCAGGAGTTGTGGAAAATTTTCAAAGAAAAAATTTTAGAGCTACGTGAAATGTACGTTCCTAGTTGGATCTTGACGTCACGACGAAGCAAAAGCAAGCCTTGGTTTAACAAAACTGTGCGCAGGTTCATATACAAAAGACAGGCTGCTTACAGGGCGTATAGAAGGAATCCTTCTATACAGAACAATGAAAAATTAAAATATACAACAAACGCAGCGAAGGTAGCCGTTAAACAAGCAAAAGACTTATTTTTTTCTTCTTTTCATTTGCGCATAAAAGAGCGCCCTAAAGAATTTTGGCAGTTCATGAAAAGAAACGGCAAGGATCAAGTATCGATTCCATCTCTTGTACATGAAGGTTTCATTATCGACGAGAGTATCGACAAAGCTTAGTGTTTCAACGAGTTTTTTTCTTCTGTATTCTCTGCTTCTTCCAACACCTCTCACGTCGAGCTCAATTTTGGTCGAGTTAATTCTGATCACATGCGTGGTGTCGAGTTTAATCAAAGAGGAATTGAGTTGATACTCAAAGGGCTGAATGCTGCCAGTGCTCCTGGTCCTGACGATCTACCAACTGCTCTTTTCCGTGCATGTGCGTGTGAGTTGTCTGCATATCTGAGAGTCATATACACAAAATCCTTAGAGGAAGGAGCACTGCCTTCTGACTGGAAGTTAGCCAATGTAGTTCCTGTGCACAAATCTGGCCCTCGAAATGTTGTTTCCAACTATCGTCCCATCTCTTTGAGGAGTATTGCTTGTAAAGTTTTGGAACATGTGTTTTTCACTAGCATTATTAATCATATGAATACGCATTCCTTACTAAGCAATCAGCAGCATGGTTTTCGTAAGGGCCTTTTTTGTGTAACACAGCTGACTGAACTAATTCATGATCTGACAAGTGCACTCGATGAAGGGTTGTCTGTAGATTGCGTCTTCTTGGATTTCAAGAAGGCATTTGATGTTGTTGCTCATTCTTTCTTGCTTGAAAAGTTGTCTTGGTATAACATTGATGAGAGAATGATTGACTGGATACAAGATTACTGGCACTTAAGGAAACAAAGAGTGGTTAATAATGGAAAATTATCAAGCGAATGTATTGTATCTTCTGGTGTACCTCAAGGATCAGTGCTCGGACCTTTGTTATTTTTGATCTTTATTAATGACATTTGCTCTAATATCTCTTCTCATATTCGTCTGTTTGCAGATGACTGCGCATTGTATAGGGTCGTTGATATTCCGAATGACTGTCTGCAGTTACAGAATGATTTGAACAGGGTGTCTGATTGGTGTAAGAAATGGGGTATGTTTATTAACTTGCAAAAATCTGTGTATATACGAGTCACAAAAAAGAAAAAGCCACATGAATTCTCTTATACAATTAATGGGACACAACTTTCCTCAGTATCAGAATACAAACATCTCGGCGTATTCATAACCTCCAACCTAATCTGGAGACGACATGTCGACTATGTAACAGGAAAGGCGTGTCGCGTTCTTGGTTTTTTAAGGCGTAACACCAAGCAATTCCCTTTAGAACCAAGAGTTACTTTTTATAACAAACGTTCGCTCGGTTCTCGAATATGCCTGCGCAGTATGGGACCCTTGGCATAAAACGGATATAGATAAACTTGAGAGGGTACAAAACTTGGGTATCCGATATGTCTTTAACAACTATACTAGGAGCTTTAGCGTTTCACGTGCAAAAAACTCGCTGGGATGGAAGACGCTTGAAAAACGTAGGTATTGTTTGAGGTTAAAATTTTTTTATAGTATTTACTATTCCAATACTGGCATAAACCGTGACCAGTACATCCATTCACCAAACTATATTTCGCTACGTCGTGACCATCGATTAAAAGTTAAGGAAATTAACTGTAAATCAGAGATGTACAAATATGCTTTTTTCCCTAGGTCTATAAGAGATGGGAACCGGCTCTCTGTAGAGGTGGTATTAATAACGTCAGGTGATTTATTCTCTTGATCTCTGTGAATGCTTTTTTTAGGCTGTATTACTGTTGCATCATGGTTCCATTGTATGTGCTGCACTTTGTTACCTTTCTTTTCGTTTGTATGATGTGTTATTCCCCCCCACTGTAATGCCACTTGTGGCGCTGTGGGTATTACAATAAACAAAGAAAATGGGGGATAGCTTTTCGGAATGCAGCTGGCGTAACTGTTGAGAGCTTCATGTCGCTTCTTGAATTTTATCTGGGCGCAACGGTTGTCACTTTCGAACGTAGATAGTTTGTGCAAAACAGTGGCATATATTGGGTCATGTGTGGCGCCTGCTTTGTGCAAAATATTTTTCTAATCCATTGATTGCATTTGAGACAAGAAAAAGTAATTAGTTTTGAGCTACGTAGATGGTTTTTTAATCTTTTTAGAAAAACTAGAAACTTTTACCTACCACGAGACTGGAGGAAATTTTAGCTACTTTTAGAAAGTATGAAAGGTGGCTTAACTACACTCCTGAGGTTGCCGTAGACAACAAGTTCCAGTATTTAAATCTTCAGATTTCTGTTCATGATGTGCATGCTTGCTGGGGCTATAAACCTCGTTCCCAGAAAGAAATAATGTCGTTTCACTCAGCGCATTCTAAGGCAGTAGAAAGAGCCGTTGCGACCATGTGCATTGAAGAAGCCATCAATTAGTCCTGTAATCATGCTGTCCAGGAATTGTTTTATTTCCAAGTGTCTAGGCTGCTATCAGCAGGGTTTCTTTTGTCTCTTTTGGCTATGGTGCATAAACACTGCTGCAAAAGAATAAGAAAGTAAGAAGGGAAAAAAAACATAAGGCCACCAGTGATTCCGTATTCGCATCGCGTGGCCCACAACATGAACAAATTGGCAAATAAATACAGAATTCTTGTTGTTTTTTCGGCGCCCTGCAAGCTAAACAGCGTCTGCCCAAAGGTTAATGAAGAAAAAAGTAGAGAAAAGAATCCGAAATGAGGTATGAGCACCCATATAAGTTGGTTGGAAGATGGGAATTGTGTATCAGATTCCAATCTCATGTGGCAAAGTGCATATCGGTCAGTCCGGGCGATGCCTGAACAAGCGCCTGCGCTAGCATGAAAAATGCCTCGAGAATGGGTGTGGAACTAATTTGGTAGCCCACTGCAAGTCTTGCGAGTGCTCACCATTCCTAAATAAGACAAAGGTCATTGGTCGAGGCAATGACGCGCTAACGCGGGTACTGATAGAGGCGTTACATATCAAAAAGAAAGGGTCGGACTGCGTCAGCAGCCCTTCGGTGAAGATGTACTCTAACGAGTATAAGTTTTTTAAATATCCTGATCTGATGCAAGCGTATGAAATTTGCGTGTCATTCGCATGAGTGTTCTGGTGATTGTGTTCTTGAAGGAAAAGAGAAAATGTATAAATGTGTGCGCTCGATCTTTCAATAAAACCAGTTGAGAGTAGCGCTTGTCCCTGTCATCTTCTGTCCCTTGTCTGTTTTTTGTCGCGCTACAAGTACCCCCTCAAATAAAATTAACCAACTCGCCCAGCAAAAAGTTTCATTAATCAAGGTAAGCTGCACGGCTCTTATTAAATAACCAGGCTAATAGTAATGGTTAGAAAGTTAACTCCTCAAAATTAGTTAACCAGCCTACTAGTTAGCAGGTCTAAACTGTTTTCTCATGCTCTGCATCACAGAGAGTGCTACGTCGTAAAACACGTTCTTCTAATTCAAAAAGCCTATTTTTTTTTAATTTCAGAACATGTTAGGTAAAACACCCGGTACCAGGTGTTCCATGGAAGCCTGCCAATAACTTTTAAAAATAGGTTTCTGACGTAGGCAGACGCTTCTACTAGTATTACCAATGTTGGTGGACACCAGAAAACAGTTGAATCATGGTGAATACTAGTGCGATGAACTAATGTTTGTAGTTCACTTTTGTTACGGATAGGCAACTGATTGCGTTTAAAGACTTTAGCTGGTCATAAGAAATAGACATAGTAGTTTTCAAAATTTTGTGAACGGGATTACCTTCGCCGCTGTGGCTGAACAAAATTTTAGCACGTATTTTAGCAATGACCCACGCGCCTGTTGTGCGCATAGCGAAGTCCATAAAATCGCGTGACACCATGGCGAACATGCCACGTGACCTTTTCTGGTCTGCCTTGGCTGGAGCAACGAAGAAAGTTGAGCACAGCAGCGAAGGTGCGACGGGGAATATCACGGGGGACGTGGGCCAGAGAATGACGCGATTTGATGTACATCGCTGTGCGCGCAAATCACGCACTGATCTACCTTACTTTAAACGCGTTAATGAGGTTTACTAGAGCTGAAGTGACATTAGAGGCAAGGAACACCGAAAAGAAATTCTCAGCGGTATCAAACTTCATATGCTCGATATTGACACCTAATCCCTGGTCACTTTACATAAGCAGGAAAAATACATGATCGAACCGGTATCACTGTAGAATATTGAGAATTCGAAGCATATATTCGTTTCTCTAATCGCGTTTTAAGCAACTGCCTCTTTGAGGAGGCGGAACTCGGTGTGTTTTTCGGGGCGTCCACGGAGTGCGCCTGTTCTTAAGTGCTTCAAGCACGGTGCTATCTTTCTTGTTAAAGTGCCACTGTATAGCAGTGCATGCAGCGTGGTCGTGCAACCCGAGCTCGCTCAACGGTGTTAAGGTCTCTGTAACTAGGCTGCTATGAGATTTCTATGCAGTTAATCGCTACCGCTCCCATCAGAACAAGTACACGATATTCTTAGATTTTGTGTCTTCCAAAGTGAGACGTACGAAGAGCGCGGTTTTTTATTGTGCATTCTTAGTGAATGCTGCAGTTTTCATTCCAATCCTTCTTTCCTTACCCATACCAGGAAAGAATGCACGAAGCTCAAACCCACAGCACAAAATGTGCTTGTGGGATATGAGGAGTCAGAGAGCTTATGACGGGGGAAAGCAAATCTTTTTATTTTCAGCAATAATGATCTCACTCAACCCTCCAGTGGTCCGAGTGACATCATTAGCTCACTGACAAAGTTTACGCAACAGCTACAGTTTCCAGGAAAACTGCTGAGAACGTGCTGCCATCAGCATTTTTCCGCCGAGCGACAATTGAAGAAAAGCAGAAGGGCAAAATCGGGACGTCATCTTTTTTTATTGTTTTGCCCTGAAAGGCTTAGTCTCTCTATTCCGCCCGTGCTCCACGGCGTTAGGCAGCTTCAGCTTCTACTCGAATGGAAGTTTCGTCGCAGCAGCCCTCGCAAACGCCGTTCTGTCTGTTACACTGCGCGGTGGGCGAGACTGCAGAAAATTTCGCAACCTGGAGACCGGGAAGATCCGGCGCAGGATTTGGAAAGCAATTCGTGCATAAGAACGTGACGTAGTTTCCGTCACTCAGGCGATATTCTCTGTCAAGCAGCCCAACGACACGTTTGGCAAGCTCCGCAGCCGGCGAAAGCGCTACAATTATTTATGCAACAGTCTCCAAATGACCGTGTCCCTTGAACCAGGAGTTTCAAAGTGAGTAAAAGTACCATGTCATCAGGAGCTTTCGCTGTTACATTTTAAGTGAAGAACTACCGCAAGAGTCATGCAGCCAACTGTGTAGTGTTTTTAGTTTGACGACGGGAAATAAATTATAATCTTGAATTTTTCGCATAGAATGCAGTAAATTGACGGCGCCGTTACCTTGCGGATGCGATCTGACCGCCTGCGCCGCAAAACTAGGCTTTTGTTCGGAAATTATAGCTGCATCTACAGTGATGTATGCCATTAGTATTGTAGCTGATAATCAGGACGAGGCAATTAGCATAGAAACAAAACTGTGGGCTGCCTCAAAACTTCCTATCGCTCATATTGACAAATGCGCCTTCAAAGCAAGCAAACATGCTGGTACCTTCAATAGATATTGAAAATTCGACTAAAATACAGTGTCGAGGATATCATGTTTTTCTTCAAAGCAATTCTTATACTGCTTGTTAATTAAAGGGAGACTGAGGCGGTTTTCAAATCTGCTAACCTACGAGGCTTTTGAAGTATACTCATTGTTGACCATGTCTGTGAAGTTATTTTTTCAATTGTTGCAAAAGCACCGGCGCAATCACAGATTGAAATCACGCCGTTCAAATCTCCCGCGTCCCTAGAGAGCGCAGGAGAGGGAAACAGCGGAGAGGAGAACCGCCTCCTTGTCGGCCCGTGTGACGTCATTATGAGGAGTCGGAGACTCTCCCTAGTCGCCGGACTGTGCTTTCAGTGCGCGTTGTTCCTCGTGTTGGCTGCGCTGTGGACGTACTCACAAAGTGTTCCAGCCAAGTTTTGAGCACCCGACCCCGTGCAGGCGATCGAACATGAGGTACTGCTGTGCATTCGGGTGTACGAGCACCTACGGCCGCGACGATGTCGTCTTCCACACTTTCCCGAAAGATCAAAAGCTCGCAGCGCAGTGGGTCGTGGCTGTGAAGAGGAAGAATTTCAAGCCGACCAAAGCAAGCGTACTTTGCTCGAAGCACTTTCGTGACAGCGACTACGCGCAGAGCTTGTCCCTAATGCGATCGCTAGGGATTTCTGTCAGAGGGGCAAGGCTGAACCATGACGCGGTTCCTTCAGTATTTTCGCACAAAAAAAGCATGTCGCCACCGCCAAGAAGTGCATTTGCTAAAAGAAGGAAACAAGAGGTGAGTGCTTCTACTTCCGATTTTAAATTCATTACTTCGCGGAAATTCAGGTCTCATTTTTGTGTGGAGCGTGGCATGAAGCGTTGACTGTGATTCGCCCACATGGAGAGCGATCCCGCGATGGTAGGGCACAGCTGCATGCGCCGCGCGCGGCTGTACTGGCGAGTTTCCTTTTCTCGCGCAAGGGGATATGCTATAGAGACCCCTGTGCTAAACGTTAATTAATCAACGAAACACCGCTGGTGATTCTTCGCGTGCAGACGGGACAGGCAATTGAAGAAAGCCCACTGCTGTGCCTGACATGCTCGGGAAGCCCCTGCGGAGCAGTGGCACTGCCAGGTTGGCCAGGTCTTGGGGCGCGCTGAGCGAGGTTTGGTCCGACGCGTCGAAGCAAACAAATGTCGAAGCTGTTCACATGCGGCGTCGTGATTTCCCACCCGTTGCTGCTTCGCCTTGAATCATTAGGTACGCAATCTGAAACGGAAATACTCGACAGAGCCTGGGCGAGTTGAAGCTTGGCTTTGAAACACAGGTGCGCGGCGTCGGACTTATTCTGGCAGCGGCGGGACGCAGAACGGACTAGAAGTTAATAGAGACATTTAAAATAGGGTGAAGCTGCCGATTAGGGTCACAGGGGAATAGCGAGGAGCCACAGCGCAGGCGCAGGACAATAGCACCACTCTGGTAACTGCCCTGCGAATGCGCACTGGCGCCTCGCTATTCCCCTATGACCCTAACCGCTAGCTTCACACTTTTTTAAATCTGTCCAATTCCGATGTGGTTATGCAAATGCGATAAGTCGGCAGGCGTCATGCTATTCTTACGAGGTAAACATCCATTTCGATGATCACCTAACAGCCGAGAACGACATCACATACGCGGCTTTCTTGCTTTCATAGAAAAATTTTCAGTGAAGAGCAATTCAGTGGTCCAGTACACTTTTTATCCTTTCAGGTCCTTGCAGAACTGCTTGGAGAAGGATCAAGCGTGCAAACACTTGATCCAAAACTGGGCAGTTCCTCTGATAACTCAACAAGTAATGACGCTACATTCAGTCTGAACATTTAGTTATGCATGGATCTCGTGTGCATCAAATCATGTCTCAGCCTCTGTTGCAGATGTCACAACAGAAGCTGCAGCAGATCTCTGTGCAATGCCACAAGAAAACTGTGCAATGCAACTAAGTATCCTCGCTCTTACTGGTAATGACCAATCTTGACCAAGCAGAGTAATACAAGGCATTACATGATAACCTGCTCATTATTTCAGATGCAGCACAGGATGTGCCGCCGGAGGTCAAACTGACAGAGTCTTGTGAGGGGGGAAGACACAAGTCTGTCCAAGCAACAGTGTGGCCATCAACACAAAGCAAAGCTGTACAGGCATGTGTGAAAAGAAGCACAGCATCACGCCACTCTCAGACAAAACCGCATACTGTATCTATTGGTATGTGGCTCCACAATCAGCATACTTTTTCGATTCATGCATTTGTATAATATTGATGGGGAAGGGGGCAAAGCGCTATAGAGGTTTTCAATTGTACAAAAATTTCCGCATATTCTACATTGAATCCAGTGGTAACAACTACTAAATGCAGGTGCACATGTCGCATGACTTTTAGGCATTCAGGTTGGTAGTCCCATGATAGACGCAGCTACTCAAACGACCATGCCAATCCAGAGAGAGGCGATTGAAAATGAGAACACCACAGAAGACGAAGGTGGAGATGAGAACTACGATGATGAGGACTACAGCCCATGTGAAGAATTTGAAGAGAAGTATGTGATTTGTAAATAGTATGATAAACACCTGTTTACCCTTCTTTTACTCTGGTGCCATAAACATTCACTCCTAATTTTTTTCATGCGAGGTAGCGTGTTTAGGCCGTCCAGTGCAATTGAAAATTTGCCCATTCTCTTCCAGGCAGGGATGTGTTGGAAACTCCACAGATGACTCCGGCAACAAAATTTTTTTGGTACAGGAGAAGTACCTTTGGAAACTTTTCCAGCTGTGCACAGAATGCCTCGCTCCTCGGGCAGTCAGATTTGAGTGTGAAGGCACACTTCTAAAAGTCTATGGGGAGTGCGCATCGGGCCACTTGTACTGGTGTAATCAGGACATCAAAAAACAGCAGCCGATGCTCAACGTGCAGCTTTGCGCAGCAGTTCTCTTCTCTGGAAGCAATCCAACAGCTACACTGAGAATGCTGGCTTCAATTGGTGTACCAGTTGTGAGCAACAGGACGTTTTTTACAATCCAGCGTTCATATCTGTGGCCTGCAATTGACAGGGTAAGGAGTCATGAAGAAGTTTCCAGCTTTTTTTGCATGATCAAGGTTCAATGCACACTGATTTTTTTTTTTCAGGTTTGGAAAGAAGAGCAGAAAAGTCTGCTCCAAGAGCTGCAAGGCCAACAGGTGAACCTTGCTGGAGATGGACGATCTGATTCGCCAGGATTTAGTGCCAAATATGGCACGTATACTCTGATGGACGTTGAACGCCACAAAGTCTTGCATTTTGAAGTCGTGCAGGTGCGTTTCCACTGTGCTACAGCAACATTCTGTAAATGTTTATAGCTCACTAATGCTGCCAAATGAACTAACGCAACACTTAAATATGGTGACTTCTTTCTACAGCACATGCATTGCCATGGGTTTATCCTTGAATCCCCATCAGCATAGCACTACCATTGTTAGAAATACAAAGATGTATTCTCGTAAAAATACTTAAACACCTGGGAAGGAGAGACCTCAACACATGCAGTCTTTTTTTTTAACTGATAGACACGCAGCGCATCAAACTCAATATCCTTTGCCATTATCATTCCACAGTCCAATGATGCTGGCGGCAGCTGTCGCATGGAGTTGGAAGGCCTGAAACAAGGCCTTGCTTTTCTGGAGAGTGCGAACATCAAAGTAGCAGTGCTGGTGACTGACCGTCATACACAGATCAAGTGCTTTCTCCGCAACAACAAAGCTGCAATCACCCACGAGTTTGACGTGTGGCACATGGCAAAAGGTATCTAGCAGCTGCTGCTTTACAGTGGCTGATAAAATGTTATTTTTAGCGTATTTATGGAATATATTACATTAGTTCTATTTTTTCTAATATGCATTTTAGGTATCACCAAGAAGCTGCACACAGCTGCAAAACAAAATAGCTGCAAGGAACTTGCACCCTGGATCAAGTCTGTGTGCAACCACCTGTATTGGGCGGCAGCATCCAGCGAAGGCAAAGCACAACTCATTGTGCCTAAATGGTTGTCACTTCTCAACCACATAAGGGACATCCACACACACGACCAGGCATTGTTCCCCATGTGCTTGCATGGTGACATCGAACCAAAGCAGTGGCTCAGAGAAGGTATATTATTACATTTTGTAATGAAAATATGTGAAAGGCCCTAGCAAAGCATAATAAGGCACATCTAACTATGATATATAAAGTAATAATTTCCAATAAGAGAGGGTTTCAGGTAGGGAGACACAATCTCTAGAGTACTATTCACTGTATGTTTACAGAAGGTAATCACTGACCTCAAATGAGAAGAACTGGCGATAAGAGTTAATGCAATTTGGTGATGACGTTGCCTTGCTAAAGAACTCGAAACTCCAGAAGAGTGGCGGATCGGGCTAGCTGGCGCACGTTTGTCATTTTTCGAAAGTGCTAAAACAACATGGACAAAAAGGAACAGACGGGGATGAGTGCTTGTCCATGTCTGTTCCTTCTTTGTCCGTTTTGTTTTAGCGCTTTCGAAAAATGATTTCTGAACAAACTGCAAAGCATGATCGATGACCTTGACGGGCAAAGCAGAACAGTGGGTCTAAAAACTTTATGCAGAGAACTTAAGCAATGTCCAAGTCTCTGAAGCGAGCAGTGGTTTGTGATAGGCAGTGAAACTTTAAAAGCGCGAAGGGAAGAGATCTTATTAGTGTGTAATGACCGCACATCCAGACCATGAGAGTGAAAGAAATAGGATAATAAGAATAAGGAGCAGTGCATTTGGCAGGTATGCTGAAATCATGAATGGTAATTTACCAGTATCCCTCAAGAGCAAATTGTACAAAAGCTGTATCTTACCAGTACTCACTATTATGGTGCAGAAACAAAATTAGCAAAAAAGGTTGAACTTAGATTGAGTACAATGCTGCAAGCTGTGGAAAGTGAAAAGTGCAACGTTACGATATGAACGAGTTAATGACATCCTAGCAGAAATCAAGAGGAAATGGCAGGGAATGGAATGGAGGGCTGGACAACCTATCGTTGTCGAGTGTAATAGACGGGATTCCAAAATTTTGAGCAACCTGTGCGGTGCAGCAGGATTTACATGAAAAGCTTCATGAGCTAGTTAAATAATGGCTGTTTAAATTTCTTCCATACCATTTATTACAGTGCACCTCAAATGCCAATGTTTATTAAAACTATCGAAACTTATAAGTGGCTCATTACTGAACAGAAGTTTATTTACAGGTGCACTGAAATATTTTTTAACTGGTTGATGCAGGAGCATACAGCAAGCCGCACGCTTAGAGCTATACAAAGAGATGATAATAGCCGTTTCCTTTTAGAATCAGAAGCTTTCCAGAAGCTAGAAGACATTGCAAAGTCTAAGGCCCTTCTGCAAGACATGCCACGGCTATCCACCAGACATCAAACATATGGATTAGAGGCTTTTCATAGCCTTCTAGTCCATTTTACACCGAAGACCTACCATTATTCGTATTCAGGAATGAGGGCCAGGTAAGCTGTTGTCTTCTATACTCTATTTTCACAGTGAGAAACCATCGATATCACAAAACAATTGTGTTAAACAAAACAAATGTTAAACGCATCTATAGAAAAGTGAAAGGCATGTAGGCACGTGCCAGAACTATATGAAAAGGTGCCCATCTTAAATTACACTTACTGAAATTGTCAATAGCTGCATCATTTCTTACGTCGTCTAAACAGAAATTAAAAACAGAGTCGAGCGAATCGGAAGGAATTTTACGTGCCGACACTTTGTGAGCATTTAGTTTTGGCTGTGTTTACCATACAAGAACTGCATTTTCATTTTCAATTTGCCCAGCAACTGAGGCGATGCATTGTTCTGTTCGCTCTTCAAAAGTAGTTCTTTGCTTCATCATGCGTGCTCATGGTGCTTTTAAGCACTAATTGCTAACATGGTGCTGTGCTTAACATCCATCAGTGACCTTCTTTTGTTGCATGATCTTTACGGTTGGACTTTTTATATATGTTACACGTTTACACGTTTTCACACGGTCCTGTGCAACTTTTTCAGGACCCAACTTGCTGCACTTCATTACAATGAGAACAGTGGACGTGGTCAGGCACGCACAAAGGATGGCACACTTCGATGGTGCGTGCGTTACCCAAAGGCAGCAGGTGGTGACCCAACAGCTTGTCCAGTAAAGGAGCCACCCACTCATGGTAAGCTTGCACCACCTAGTTTATTTGGTCATGAAGAAAGTGAATATTGCACAATCTACAAAATGAAATGCTCACACAGGCTACGTCAAATGCCTCCTCGACAAGGTTGTGGCCATGGCTGAGAGCACGCAGCCCCAGGAAAGGAAAACTGCCCCAGAATCTCGCCCACCACTCAGCAGCAGTTTTCCAAAGGTCCCAAAGGAGAAGCTGGTCGAGAAAAGAAAGTCAAGATTCAATAGGCAATGATCAGCCTCTCATGATCTGCAGAGAAAATGCTGGTAAGTAGTATGGGGGTTTACCACATGTCCCAAATCTGAACGTGGGTTGAGCAGCCAAAGCCCTTGATAGCCATTGTGACAGGTAAAAATGTACAGCAAAGGATGTGATGACATGCACCGTGTAGTTTAATTAGGGAGTACTAGTTACTAAAATGTTTAGTTTGTAAAAAAAATGAAAAACAGATATCACTAAACACAAGAAGGCAGAGTAGGCGAAATCATGCAGCCACTAAAAAGTACGTATACCACTTTGCACTATATGCTGGGGATTGCATAGATTACAAGGAAAAAGAATGCAACCTTGACAACCACTTTAAGGCCTCTATTCTTTCCTTCGTGGCATTTTTTTGCTCCCTTAGCTGTTTTTCTTTTATTGTTTTATTGCCGTTGTTCATTTAGATTCTGTTGCATTTTTTTTGGAAAAAGGGGGGTCTGTTCTTGCATTCTTTTCAACTCAGTATGGTTACTAACCCGCTTCTCTCCTACCTGTAGGTGACAGCCTCCATGGCTAGACAAGAGCTGTTTGAAGACTAAGCGCGCCACCTTCCCACCCTCCTCACTCCACTCCCCACCGTAACCCCAGTCCATCCTCCTTAGAGTGAAGGGCCTATATAACCACTGCCAATGATGACCGCACTTGACCTGACAAAGACAAGTCCTCTTGTTGGAACGCTGGTCGCTGGACTGAGGCTCTCTCTTCACTTTATTTTTTTAAGATTTCAATCTGCTGTACTTCATATCTGCCATTATGAAAGAGGAACCAATGCACTACTGCCACATATTTAGCAGCCATTGCTGTCTTCCAAAAAATATTAGTAGCGACAGACTGTGGTGAACACACCATAAACTATAAGACAGTATCTGCATGATCCTAAAAGCTTTATCCTTCTGCATTTCTCGACAATTTGTAGGTTAGCATAAATAGACTTGAAGTCCAACGGTCTCACCGAACGGTTTAACCGGACATTTGTTGACATGCTCACCATGTATATCAGTCCTGACCATTCCAACTGGGACCTTGTCCTTCCTTTCGTCACCTACGCATATAATACTGCCGTCCAGTCCACCACCAGATATTCTCCATTCTTCTTTTCTTTTATTACTATTTCAAATGGAGTGAAATGGTAATTTCATTCCCATGCTCCTCATTCTGTAGCATGGTCTCTACTGCCCACTTGATTCACATTCTTACTGGCGAGATGTATGCTGACTTGCAGAAGCTTCGCAAATAAATTACTTTTTTGAAAGCATCTGTGTGTTTTTATCTCTGGTTTTGCCAACCATGAATGAAAATTTATTTCATGAATGTTCTAGGCATTTGCACAAACTCTGGAAGGAGGTAAAAATAACTGCAAATTAGAGGAATGACTTGTGTGCTTAGCTATTTAGGCTTTATAATGTGTACTTACCTCAGCAAGTATAAGGGTGCTTGAATCCTGTATAACTGCCATCAGCAGAAAGATATTTTTTTCTTACAGCACTGAGCACGCAGCTCGGCAGGATTTCTCTCTTGTGCCTGCCCAGTCTTTTCCACACAAGGTAGACAAATTGTCGATATGCAGCATACCTCATCCTCCTAAAATAAAGAATGCATGTCAATAAAACTGACCCAGCTACCACATGTGCTCCTCACTTGTTCACAGAGCCCCTGTCGTTTCTTGATGCCCTGGATTCCTGCCGTGCCAGTGCAACTTCAAGGACTGCTTTGTTGAGGCATACATCTTTGAATTTTTTTGTTGTTGTGATGCACCGCGCCCGCTTCTGCTTTCCAGTAATTTCGGGGACCTCTTGACAACATAGGCAGTCTTCTTTTTCAGTCATTACTGCGCAGTGTTTGCAGGAACACCTGAAGAGGAAGGTAAAACGCTTCGGTAATGCTTCAGTGCCAAGCCTGTAGGCAAGAAGTCTAAAATCGTACTATGCATTAGTAAAGTTTGCCGGTGGTTTTCAAAACTGAATGCACCGCTTGAAAGCACCTCGATGAATGCGACTTGCAGGCGAAGCGATTTAGTGAGAAACGAAGAACTTTTATACAGGCTATTTACAAATGGGTACAAGAGTCAGTATACGGCCACAACTGCCCGCGGCCGACTTAGTCTATCGCCTGCACAGAGGCGAGGGACACCGCGTCCCAACAGTCGAACTGGCGCGCCTTGCACCAGCTCTCAAGCGGTCGCTGCCTCCGCGCTCGGCCAGACCGAGCGCCTGCCTGCTAGGAGTAGCTAGAGACAACCTGCCACGAGCGCAGCCCCCTTCGCCGGTCCACCCTCAAGATGTCCGCGCCCCTTTTCACGCGTAAAAATAAATTGCTAACTGCAGCTCGTCAGTTTGAACGAGTCGGAAAGCTCAAAACTGATGTCAACGTCTTTCCCTTATACCAGAATTCCTCCCCAGGCGGCTGCACCGTCCCTCGCCCAGGGGACGGGCCCAAGGTCGAGGCCGGCAGAGAGCCCCGCCGTCTGGGGTGGCGAGGGAAGCCGCAAGCGCGAACGGGGAGATAGACCTAAGTGCATGGAAGCTCAAACTGGTCCTCCCCTTCTAACGACGTGCAGCAAAGCAAAATAAAACAGGACGCGCAGCATAGGTCACTGCCCCGTCGCGGAGTGTTCGCAACAGATGTGCCAAAAAGATGCGCCAGCGCGCCGAAACCTACAGCATTACTCTGAAGATATGAAAAACAAACGTGCACATGCTGAATAATTTGCGTATACTGGAAGAATGCATGTTAAAAACGGACTGTCGCACGCCGATCAGGCTATCGTACAGCACGCGCAAATACTGCGGTAGCAGCCTGTTCCTTGAATTTATTTGTCGATAAATTGCATTTACAACCGGGATAATGTGTTCTGCCAGCGCGCTCAAACACTGACCGTGTTCTATACCTATACTACACCTGCGTATTCCTCGCGACCAAATGTAATAAAGAAATGCCGCACTGAGCCACTCGCGCTGTAGGGCCTCGTCAGCAGCAACGCCGCATCAACAAACAGCATCTATATGCGCGGGAACCGATTAGCAATCGAGATACTTACCAGTTCACATTTCCCACGCGTAAAAATGCCTCGTCGCTTTCGCTGGCGGCCAACGACGAACTGTCGCTCGACGGGGGCGCAGTAGAACTCCCTTGCGGGGATGCGTCAGGCTCAAAAAGGTAAGGAGAAGTACCGAGCTGAACTGTGGAATGAAAGCCTTCCATAAGGATAACCCCGATGTTCACGTGAGAGCCAAAAGTGTCTTGTAATCGCTTATACAACACCGCGAAGAGCTGCAATCGGCACGCAACGCAGCCTACGCAGCACTGCAGCCATATCGGCCGCTTCGCCGGTCCTCGAAGTGTCGTCACGTCTTCTTGGCCAATCAGAGGCGGCGGCGCGACCCGCGATGTGCCCCGAGGCGCCGGCTGCGTATTTCTGCTAAAAACGACAACTAGCGCTTGTTTTTACCAAATTTCAGTTCTCTATTCGAGTTCGCAGCATCAAAAACTGTAAGGTGCCGCCGCAAGCCCGGTTTTTGCAAAAAGTGCTTCAGTCTCCCTTTAAAGCATTCAGAAATCAGTTATTAGAAACCGAGTCATCAGGTAATCTGTTTGCAACTGAGTGTAACAGTTCTGGAGAACTAAGTAGTCTACACTTTTTTTTACGTGGCTCGCCTGACAGAAAAAGCCACTCTGCTTAATCAAGTCCATCTTACGGAAACCATCGCGTTTGGAAAAAAAACAACTCCATGTCAGCTCCGTAGCTCGCGCATTGCATTTCGCCTTACTGAAATGGTGTGTGTGTATTGTGGTTGTGAAGCGACTTTTAATTGGAGGCAGTGACGCCTCGCGTACCCTACTTATTTATATTATGGGCTGACGTTACAACATACACGGTTCAAAACATACATGGGGGAGTCTTCGTTGGTTTTGCAAAAAATATCCATATCGACTTCACGTCCATGTACATTAAAGTGAACATTTGTCTTTTGCGGAATTTTCAAAGAACGCAAAACTTCAGCTCGTTCAATGCTATTTGTAGTCAGAGTGTACTCACTGTGCTCCACTCGGTCACCTCTTCAAGAACAGCTAGCAATAGGGGTGCTCTGGGCAGCCTTTCATGCGGGTTGCATTGCCTGAACCAGATATGTGCTCCTAGCGGCCACACAGCTCCCAAGCTTCTGGTGACTTTATTAACAAGAGATTATTTGTAATTTTTATTTAAATACCCATGTTGTCGTGGACCTGTTTAGATAAATATTCTTCATAAAATGTTGTTGCATGTTGCTGTTGTACACACGCCCATAGCAGATAGCATGGAGAACTGTTCGACGTACACAGTGGTCTACAAATGTTTTGTGCACATTTAGGTGAACACTCCGATTGGAGCACTGCTTTTGTATTAACGATGACCAGCCAAGCTCTTGCTCGGATATGACGCTGATCTTATTCTAATTCTGCTGCACCTTCTGCGTTGTATTTGACCATTGTTTAATGCAAGTGAAAATAGTTTTGAAAGCATCGGTCAACGATACCACTAGTGTCTAAAGCCCGCAACATAGGCCAGCTTGAGGGTGCCCCATCATCGCGTAAAGCGAACACCGTACTGCCACCAGGGCAAAGTACGTTTCACTCATGCGTCCAAATGAACGTACCGGTGGTTTTTGATGCATTTTGGTTCCTCTGTTTGAACTCGATAATCTTGAAATAATTAAGTATTTGAGTAATCGGCTACGTAGTGCGAATATATTGTAAAAAAAATAATGTACCGTTTTCACAGGCTAAGATGTATTTTTTTCTGACCATTTGGGAACATCTTACGTAAGTATCCACGCATGCAATAAGGACACAAAAAGACCACACGAGCGCTACTGTCTGAAGGCTCTATTGGGAGCTACTTGCGCCGGATATAATGGACCTTGTACAACTAAAGTGCACAACTGCGACGGACCGTGGGCAGAATTATGGAGATATTTCAAAAAACTACATGAAATTAAAAGCAAAGGGTGCTGCTTATAGCTCTCCAGTTATGCAATTTTTCATGCAATCACTGTGATCTTAGTGGCGCTAACTCTGTAAGTGCCTTTCATATTGATCGTGAACGTTTCGACTGCTTTGGACGTCAGCTGGTCATTGTTTTTCTTTCCTTCTGCATTTTTTTTCAAAATCTTGTACTCGACAAGAATGTAGTCTAATTCGCCGTTCGGGCAATGAGGCGTGAGATTCCTAGGTTCAGATTACTTCAAATGCTTCATTATGCTTTATCGCACTGACTGGAAAAGCTAATATAGTTTTGGCGAGCGCTAGGTTAGGAAACAAAACAAAAACGTTCTCGCGTGAAATAATCAAAGCGCTCGGGATCAAAAAGAGAGCTGCTGACATTCATAGCGGATGCCCGTTAGCGAAAAAAGGCTGTGCTACAAATGCATTTCAGACAATTGTATTAATTTCGTATTAATTTAGCATTTTTTCTTCCTATGCTTAAATTGAAATACGAATGCTTTCTGAGTATGCTAGGTGTTATATTTTGAACATTCTTACAAATGCGTCAAAAATATATTTTCTGTGTGGTTAATATATTTATTATACATTAAAAATATAATAAAAATGTACAACAAATACATTAAAATATACTAAAAATATGCAATAAATACATAAAAAATATATTCACATCGACTCGGCTTAAAAAAGGTGTACTTGTCGGATTCACGGGATAATACTGATCAATGTTGTCAACAGCACAAGTAATTACTGAAGTGGCTATAAACATCAGGAGACACACAACCCCAAAGAAATCGCGTTGTCATCAAAAAGTCTATGACAATGGAAGTTCACGTGACGGGACCTATGCGGGAAAGATGTCGCCACACAGGAAATGTCGACGGGGAGTGACATCAGCAAACAGAGTCTGCTCCGATAAGCGTGATACTTTGCTTGGTTTATAAATATACCCCCCTTGAGGGGACACATTATCTTGGCCGGCGAGGCCCTTTTTGTGCAAATACTATGGGCCCCCAAATCATCTCACAAGTGTCGGAGTGGTCGCTTTCAAATATGCGGTCTATCTAGAACCAAATTGCTAGTCGCAACCTGCGTCAGGCATCGGTCAGGAGTCGAACGGTCAACCAAGAAATACATGAGCGTCTATGGGAGCCGGTCGGCCCTGCCAGTCGGGGTCCTTTTCGCTGGCATGTTCGGGGCCGGAGGTGCGCATGGGACTTTTCCCGGTATAATGCTATCACGCTGTCCACACGTAATATCAATAAGTGGTGATTACCTTCCTGCTAGAGGCTACTATAAATCAATGGACGACATAAAAGGGAGAGTTTTCACTGTTCCCGGAAACGTGATTTCGAGCACTAGGTTTTTCCACGGCAACTTGAAGTATGCTGCAAATATGTTGACGCGGACTACCCAGTTGTTACAAATGAAGTATACTTTGAACTAATTAATTTCGTAATTACGAAAACACACTTTAAATACATTGCCAACATGCAAATCCGATTTCCCGAAACGCGATTTCCAGCACCAAGGTTCCCCGCTGCGGTGGCTCAGTGGTTAGGGCGCTCGACTACTGATCCGGAGTTCCCGGGTTCGAAGCCGACCTCGGCGGCTGCGTTTTTATGGAGGAAAAACGGTAAGACGCCCGTGTGCTGTGCGATGTCAGTGCACGTTAAAGATCCCCAGGTGGTCGAAATTATTCCGGAGCCCTCCACTACGGCACCTCTTCTTCCTTTCTTCTTTCACTCCCTCCTTTATCCCTTCCCTTACGGCGCGGTTCAGGTGTCCAACGAGATATGAGACAGATACTGCGCCATTTCCTTTCCTCAAAAACCAATTATTATTATTATTATTATTATTATTATTATTATTATTATTATTATTATTATTATTATTATTATTATTATTATTATTATTATTATTATTCACCAAGGTTGTTCAACGGCATCCTACAGTGCGCGGCATGCATGTTTACGTGGACACCTCATTCGTTAGAATTGAAATATACTTTGGACGAATTAATTTCATATTTACGAAAGTGCACTTAAATACATTGCTAACATGTCATTTCTCGAAACGCGATTTAGAGCACTAACTTCTTAACGGCAGCTTAAGTGTGCTGCAAATATGTTAACGCGGACAGCTCATTCTTTAGAACTTAAGTATAATTTGGAGGAATGAATGCCGTATTTGTGGACGTACAGTTTCAATTCAATGCCAACATGCAAAGGCCATTTCCCGAAACGCAATTTCGAACACTTTATTGTTCTGTGGCATCTAACAGCTTGCTTCAAATATGTTTAAAAGGACTGCCCGTCTGGTAATGTTGAAGAATACATCAGACGAATTAATTTCATACTTGCGACAGTACACATTTAATATACTGACAACATGCTAAAACCGCATAAATATTCTTTGACGTATTTGAAACGTGCTCGGAGCATGCTTTAAGTGACGTATTTTTGGAAAATTCTAAAAATATTTTTTCGAATACCAAGCATAAAATTTCAGGAACCTATTTCCGGCATATTTTTAGTGCATTCATGAATACATACAAGCATACATACAAGCTTTATTTTCCACAAAGAAGTGCAAGGAGGGGGAACAAAATATGTTTAAAATACAATATAAATAGCCCGCCGTATATTCCAAACGTATTAGTTTTCGTTAAGGGGTCACTATCCTAGAAAGAAAGATTTGATCAAAAAGACTGACTGCTGGATGAGTTGTTTCATTTTCACCACGCAATAGACGCTAAAAAAAATAGAAAACGACACAAGACAGAAAGGAAGACCAAGCTCACCGGTCGTGTCTTCACTGCTATGTCGTGTTTTTCGAGGCTTTCGCGCTAAGGGGGGGCTGAGCATCTTTATAGGCGCCGCGCCATAGATCATTTTGTATGACCGCGTTTTTGTGCGATGTTCTTCATTCTATCCAGAATCTGTAGCTCTTCTTCTTCTACATTGTTCAAGCTTGCGAATTTATGCTACGCGTCGTTCGAAATGAAGCCTTCGCTAATTCGTTGCACCCCTGTTATATGTTTTCCCTCCCTTTTAGATGCGCTGATATTTTATGTAATGATGAAGTAACTTCTCGAAATTTGTGCCCTGTTTACAAGTTATTTGCAGAAGAGCTGTGTAACCTAGACTCAAGTATGCCTTGGGCGAATTTGGATTGGAAGGTTGAGGCATTTATCACGCAGGATGAATGCAGTGAACTGCAAAGATTTCATCATTAATCGCCCTGTGATTGTCATTGCATAAACTGAAAGAAATTAATTTTATCACCAGAAATATCGTAACAGCAGGCTAGTTTTTGTAAATTCTGAATATCTATGGTGGACTGAACTCCGGGAAAATACTCAAGCATATGCAGTACATCAGGAGCGAAACACGAAACATCTAGGTGTCTGAATTAATCCCTGCATTAGTAGTTGCTGGAGTGTCTTGAAGACATTGAATGCAAAATCGGCACGAATAGTATACATAGAGACATTTTCTACCCCTTGCGCCAGTGTACAGTATTGTGCGTCGCTACAAATTAAATGATTTTTAACATGTCAAAGCTACGCTTGACGGGGGACGCTGCACTGGAAGGCCCCTGATTATTATCTTCTGGCTAGGTGATAATATCTTTCTCTGACGTAACTCTAATCACTAGTTTACCAAAGTGAATGGAAAAATGTTGCATTTGGTGCAAGTTCAGACCGTAGCCTAGGCCACAAGCAGAAGCTCGTATCTTAATTGTGGAAGGAAATTTCTCGACTGCTCGCACGAGCACTAAAAAGAATGGGGTTAAGTGAGCGTTGTAAGAAGACACTTGTAGAAGCAGACGCGGTTTCGAACCAGACTCCGGCGGTAGCATTTCAAAGAAGGCCTGCGTATTGTGCAATATCAGTACATGTTAAAGAAACCCATGTGGTCGGAATGATCTGGAGCCCTCCAATACGAATTCCCTCATAGCCTGAGTCGCTTTGGGATGTTATACCCCATAAACCAAACCAGAAAATAGTTGTTCACGTTCTATGTTGCAAAAATATACAAACTGCTTCGTAGTACTTCAACAGAAACATCACTCACGCTCTTCGTGAGCTCAATAGGCAACCTTGCTAACGTAATACGGAGTTTCATAAGAGCCGCAACTCCACTCCAACCGCAGACGCCGCGGTGGCTGAGTGGTTACGGCGCTCGGCTGCCGGCCACAAAGACGCGGGCTGGATCCCGGCCGCGGTGGTGGAATTTCGATGGAGGCGAAATTCTAGAGGCTCGTGTACTGTGCGATGTCAGTGCACGTTAAAGAACTCCAGGTGGTCGACATTTCCGGAGCCCTTCATTACGGCGTCTCTCGTAGCCTGAGTCGCTTGCTCGAAATTTTCTGCGGAATCACTGCGGAAAGACTGCGGTGGCAGCGGCGTTGGATGGCATCCCGCGAAGATCGTGTATTGAAATTTCAGCGGCCGTTCTATTGAAAGTTGGCTGAGTGTCAGCTCTGAAGTTTACCTCATATCACGCTGCAAGCGCTGCAAATTGTAGCTGCCCACTTTTTCGCGCCGGGAAATTATGCATTTTAAAGCAAGCCAGTGAGGTACCCCAAACAAGAGAAAAGCACCCCTGGGTCAATGTGCAATCTGAGTTGTTTTCGTTTTTCTTGCTGTTTCGTACAACACTTCACTGAAAAATTCCTGCTTGGCCCGGCGCTCTTCAAAATATATTGTGGAAGATGAAATTTGCAAGTTTTTTTATGTGGACTGATCACGTCGTAAAAGGCCGTCTTAGACTTCCTGCTAAACGCGGAAAAATTCCAGCAGTTCTGGTTCGTTTTTCTTCTCGAGTAACGAAGTACCAAAAAGTATGAGATTGTATGTCTATGGTCTACTTGCATGGTAATATTGCAGCGCAGAACAAAAAGCTGATGTAGATGATAACGACGAAGGGCACAGAACGCAGTAGCAAAATGCATTGAAAAATAATGGGAACCTGTTTGTGCATACGTGTCGCGGTCAACCGGCCATACGGATTGCATGTGAGGCCGATCTCGGAAAGTTAAACTGGCCCTGCTGTTACTGCGTTTTACTTACTTGTTTCATTTCTCCTTTTTTTCATGGCATCATACACTAATCCGCTCTACTACGATGCATGATCTTTTAGTACTGCTGTGCGCAGTTCACGATTTCACTAAAGTTATAAGACGGCAGTTTTTCATGTCAACATTACCGGCGTAAAAAATTAGCATTTTTAACTACAGACGGCTTTGCTTTCCGTAAATCATATATTTGATGTACTAGCCTACCCTGAAACTAGGTTCACAAGTGGAAATGGTGTTGTATTCGGTCCTGGGCACAAATCTGAAGGGTGTTCCGAGAAAACCGCACATGAGGGTGCGTTGCATTGTATTTGAAAAAGTATCTTCAGTATGATGTTTTGTCAATCTTTTTTGATGTTCACAACCGCTATGAATATATTCCTGTAAATTATCTTAGAACACTGTTTGCTTCTATCTATAGGCCCAATCTAGTAAAACTGTCGAATTTATTCAGTTTATGTGCGGTCTTATTGAATATGGATGTGTCTTAGATATGCTTGTTGATTTAGTTGCGGATTTAAATATTGATCTATTGACAAGAGCTCACCACAGCGTTATTTGTATCAGGACATTAAAGCACTTAACTGCACTAATTTTATTCTGTCGTCGGCTAGAATAACCTTAGAAATTGAAAGGTTAATAGATCTGTGTTTTACTAGTGATTAGTTCCAGTGTTCTATAAAGAGGGCGGTCGTTTAATTTAAGTGACCACCTACTTATATTTAACTTTGTTCCCACAAAATAAGAAAACGAAAAAGAATGGAAGTTCTACAAATAGTGTATCCAAGTTTTAGTCAAGATAATCTGGCTACATTTAGATCTGCGATAGGAAGCATTGTCCGAAACGATCTCTACAAATAGTTCAATCCAAATATGACCTACGATATCTTCCTTGAGCTAATAAAAATTATGTTGCATTTCATTTGACAATGAGAAAAACCCACAAAAGTCTGAAAAGACATGGGTGAAAAGAAAGTTGTGTACATGGATTCAAGGACCTGACCAAATTTTTTACAAATTCATTCGCTTAAAAGATCCAGTCTTATTTAAAAAATAGAAAAAGTAATAAATAAGTTAGGTGCCTACATTTAGAAAGCGCGTAAAGAACACTACAAGTTAAAATTTGCTGCACGATATAACTGCGCAAAGAAAATCTGCAATAGTCTTTATGGCCTTATAGCAAAAGCTACTTGCCATGTTCCTAGCACTTAACGACGTTGAATACAGTGACGCTGTTTTGGCAGACAAATTTAATGTGTATTTCTTCTTCTTCGGCACATTGTCTTAGAAACAATACCGAAAGCATGAAATTGATCAGCATATTGCCTCTCCCATTGAAAGTTATATATTCCTCAATCTATGCAGTTAACGTTAAGTGCTGACATTCCTTAAAAGTCAAGATAATTCCACTGCGGACACCGCTAAAAACCTCAAGGCCGAACCAATTGTTGCTTTCGTTGATCCAATTTGCTTGACCTTGAAGTACATATGTAACAACGATTTAAACCACGGTGTTTTTCCAGGCGGTAGAAAATTTCGAGTGGTTGTTTCGCACGAAGGAGGCCAATATGACAATATGAATCACTACTGAGCCATATCTGTCCTTCCTCGGTTTTATAAACTACTAGAATTTATATTAAAGTGATATTATGTATATTTTTGGCGACAGAACTTTTTGTGATAGAACAGTTCGGGTTCCGTGGGAAAGAAGTCGAATGAAATGGCGCAAATTTTTGTGAAAAAAATAATACTTTTAGATAAAATAAAATTTGTAAAAAAGATGAAAAAGTAATAAGGAAAATTATTAAAATTTTGTGCAAATTTGTAAAAAAAATAATATATGTTAAAAGATTTGTAATTTTGATGAAAAACAATTCACAGTCAGACCTTTTTTAGATTTCAAAAAGGCATTTCATTCTCTTAAGCACGACATTTTATTTTGCAAGCTACTGCTTTAACGAATTCGAGCAGTCCCCTTAAATCTCATTCGTAGTTATCTCTCCGGTCGCGAGCAATATACCTGCTTGAATAGGCAGCATAGACAACCGAAGCAATTAATGTAAGATGTTCCACAAGGGTACGTTCTGGGTCCACTTTTCTTTGTTATATATGTTAATGATCTTATAGCCATTCTGAGAACTCCAACAATAATTCTGTACGCAGATGATACCGGTACGTTTTTCAGTCTGCATCCTAATGATATGGGTATTGAGGCTAATCCATAGCTACAAATGTTATCATTAAGGTCGAGTATAAATAAACTAGAAATAAATGTCAGAAAAACAAATCTTATTCTCTTTAAAGCACTCAACAAGCCTGGTGATCTTTAAATCAAACTTGCCATTGAAAATATTGTAATGGAATGGTTTTTTATACAAATTTTAGGTGTTCTTTTGAGGAACAGTTAAGTAGGTCCTTTCATAATAAAAGATTCACGCAAACTTCTCAAGGTCACTCTGTGTGTTGTATAAAACTAGAAATTTTGTTCCCAAATGGCTGAAATGGCAGTTACATTACACCCTAATTCATTCACATCTTCATTTGCGCTCACTTATCTGAGGCTCGACTACAAAAACTAATCTTATGAGCCTGAGAACGTTACAGTAAAAAGCGTACGAAAACATTTCATACAATGATCGCAAAGGTTTGTTTTTTAGAAGACTGTTCTAAAAGTGAATCAATTATTTGAGTTAAAACGACTTTCTATTGCGAATAAAATTGCGAACTTAATCCTTCTAAATATCTGCAACTGCCCTCTAGTTGAAATGCGCCTTATATATTAAGGCGTGACGACTACAGAATTCTATTTGTGTGGGTCAGCCATTCAACCAAATGCTTTCATACTTAATCCCCAGTCTCCTCAACAAACACACATGTAGTAGAAATGGTAAAGAAATGTGTGTCTGAGAACACTTAAAAAATGCTAAATCTTACCTCCTTACTTGTCTGAATCATCAGTACATTGAACATACATAAATTCTAAATGTTCGTAATAATATGTGAATTTTTATATACTGCTCATTAGGTGTATTAAGCCGGCCACAAAACTGGCTTCAGACAAACGGACAGGCAGGCAAACAGACAAATACACAACGGCTAAATGTGGGGAATGGCCGCTATAAGCGCTAACGCACTAAAAAGACGTAAAGTGCTCTCTCCCGCAACCATCATAGAGGGACTGAGGAAGGAAGTTGTCACACTCAAACCGAGGCGGCCACCTGCAAGCACACTGCCCAGTATTCTTCTTAGAGTTTGTCAAGATCTCTGCGACCGATGCCTACCTTGAGGGAAATTACCGCCTGCAGCGAATAATTTGTTGGGCGGAAATGTCTGCTTAAATTATTTTCCTCAGTATTTACACATTCCTCAGCATTTTCCTCAGCATTTACACATTTCCTCAGCATTTCCGCATTTACATCAGGCATTTTTGCCTTTCAGGATGTCAAAAGGTCTTCCGCTGCCATGGCCTCAAAACGGAAAGTGTTCGGGCTCTTCGTTTCATCTTTACTTTCGATTTTTATTAGAATTGAGCGGCTCTCTACAACAGAATTTGCCGGCGTTCACAAATGCCCATACCTGAGTCTAGGAGAACGCGGTCATGAGGTCATTTATCTCATTGAATTCCTAACCCTATACATTCGCAGCAGCAATAATAAGGGCGTTCTTTCAGTGCTGTAAGCGCATTAAATAATCTAATTTGCCGATGTGCTACCAGCAAAATATTTTCCCTTTGAAGAATTGGCGTTGCAAGCTTTACAAAAGGTGAGATGAATCAAGTGGTCTTGCTTGCGGTTTAGATTTGATTGCTTAAACTATTACATTTCACTGCTCCTCTAAACTTAACTCATCCTTAGCGCAAAACTGCTTCGACTGACATCGAAGATCTTAGGAACTGGCTGTTTCGCCCGCTAATATTAGTCAATTTTATTTTAATACTGCGCATCCCGCAGATGAAAGGTAAAAGAGATGAGGGCAAACGTAATTTTTTGCAAGAATTGTTTGAGTTTGTCAGCCATAAAATTTCCCGACGATTAATGCACCACAGGTGAGAGAGAAAGCACCGTCGTATTCTGCGCGAACTAAAACGCAGCAAGTGCGAACCCAACCAGCCTCACATTGAACTGACAACACGATAGTCGACAGCCGCTAGCGCTACGCCATGCTACCCAGCTCCACTAGCGCGCAACTCATGCCTACATCACTGAGAAAATCGCGGCCACTAGAACAAAACAACGGTATGATGAGGGCAGCTCAGGAGGATGATCACTACTAAGACGAGAAGGACGCCACACTCTCAGTCAAGCTGCAGCAACGTCTCGGCGATACTAGCGGCCCGAGCAGCCGCTGTAATGATGTCGACAAGCAGCGTCGCCGCGCCGCTACAGGCCTCGCGCAGAACTCTGCTTGCGGAACGCTTTCTTGGCCCTTTTCCGTCCTCGGTTCCTGCAATGGCGTGCACACTTCCGTCACTTTGGAAAACGCACTGTTCATGTGCACTACTACTAACACCGTGGTGCATTCACCCGCGTGTGCTCGCGAGCGGACGCAGTTCATGCCTGGCTGCGGTGCAATGGGAGGATGGGGTGGGGGGTGGCGTGATCCTTATAACGGACTGGGATATTTTAAAACACTGAAGTATTTTTCCGTATTCTTGCTTATTTACCGCGTGTTTCTTTATAGCCGGATATGCGCTTCGTTAAAAGCTGTTGCGCCAATACATCGAACCATATAAAATCCAGCGAAGACTCGGCAAGCTCAACTACGAAGACGTTCCGGGTTGAGTGTTGCCCACTCACCAGCGGCAGGCTCGAGGTAAAGCCGTGCTCGGATGCCCGGCTAAAACCGTATCCCATTCGCTAATGGATTCTGAAGTGTTTTCCTCCTTCAAGGGGAGGTTTGATTTTGCGGTCTCTGACTGTTTGCAAAAAGTATCGTAAGCCCTTGTAAATGGTGGGAAGGCCTCTTGTTTTGCTACACCCGCTTTCATACTGCTTGGTTTGTTTGTTGCCGCCTGGGTGCTGCCTAATTGTTCGTTGTTTTCCACGTGAGGCAAGCTATCGATGGTTTTGTGGCTAGACGCCAGAAGATTATATTGAAAGGATTACGATGACGTTCCAAAGCTTCTACGATGTTCGACGCGGGGCTAAAGAATGGAGGGGCTTTTTACTGGACAGTAAAGCATGCTGGTGGGCGAATTGGTTTAACAATGTTGAAAAGGGCTTAGCGCTACGAAGAGAGATGGACAACAACAATCACAGGCGCTAAGCCGTTTTCAACACTTTTTCTGGAAACTGCCACAGTTGTTTTTAAATAGGGTTGGTCCGAGATTTGCGGCCATTGTTACCCGACGACCGCAATGTGTATTTTCCGCTATAACCACCAGTGCTAATTTTCATTTTCCCCCTGCGATCAGTGCTTTTAAGCCCGTAGTTCGTAATAGCTATATCTGATTTCGGTTCTCGCAAAATGCGATTATTCTCGGTTCTTCAGCTCCAGATATTGTACAGCACGTCAGCCGGAGACATCAGATTCTCGTGATCTTTTTCGTGGCACCCGTGCTGCAGCGGCGTGCTGACAAACTGGTTGAGACTCGGAAAAAGTCAGAATAAACTACCACAGAAAAACCATTCAAAAGATGCGAACAAAACCAAATTTCATGTGCACTGCATTAGAGCACAAGTCTACTGCGGGTTTAACTGACGTAGACTTCCTATTATTCGTTTCAGAGTCATTACTTCTGTCTATCTTCCTCTCCAGAAAACCTACAGGTACTCTTGTTGCTCAGGTGGACCTCATTTATCTGAAAGCCAAGGAAGAGCATGAAAAAGGTATCACGCAGTCTCTCTGCAACGAAACGGAGTAATTAGTGCAAGGTTGATCGAATCTTTCCACATTCATTTCCACAGGGCGTAACGTCTCCCTTCTACCTTTCGCTTTATCACTGTTTGCAACTCCAGTGCAGTATTAAGACGTCAGACATTTGCTTGGGTCAATTCGCGCATGTAGACCGGGAGCAGATATGCAACTCGCGTGCTAGAAAACCGATTAGCGTAAAGCCACAGTGTGCCCTAGACAAGTCTATCTCTATACAAGTCTATCCACCTTCTTCAAGGGTGCTAATCGGTTTGGAATAGGTGTTTCCTTCTCCCTTTATCTTCCCATGTTCCCACCGCAAGTGGGTTACACCTGATGAATTCCACGCGCAGGCAGCGCCCTGCTCATCTGTGCCGCCTGGGAAAAGGGAGCAAAAGACGGTGCAGCCTCGTTAGCCCATTTCGCTTCGTGGCCTTAGGACAACTTGTTGGTACCTACGGCTAGGCAAAAACTGGCTGTGGCTTAGCGGTGGCCATGCCTGGATATACAAGCTAAAGATTTAATTATGCTGCGGTTAAGCTTGGTAGATAACAGTCCTTAGAGTATTGTTGGCAAAGAGTTATACACCTTCGTTGAGCAGTGGTATCAATCTTTATTTTTGCTCCTGTATTGCTATGAGGACTGCCGGATGGTCGGTGAAGTAATTTTGTCGGCTGGACGATTTGACTCTGCTTAGCTCCGATAGTACTGCGCGCGTACACTGCACACAGGCTCCTCGGCGTTCTCCCCCACGGCGACTGAGCTCGCACGCCCCGCCGCGTCAGCCCGCTCTTCTTCAGTCTCTGACGCTAGCTTCGCGCGCTTGGCATTCCGGATCTTCTCCTGTGAAGCAGCTCGCCGAGCGATATCCGCGGGTTGGTCAGACGCTGCTGTCCGACGAAAGCTCAAAGCCTCCCGCTTCCGCGCAACGCTCTGAGAAGACGGCCCAGCCTCGCTCTTATTCATGGTCATGCTCACACTGACTGGGCAAGCGCGGCGCTCCTCTTAGCCAGGCGCACGGCAAGTCACGTAGTCAGGCGGCGACCCAGCGGCGGAGAGCGCATGCGCGAAGCCGGTGGCGGCGGCGCAGCTCCGGCCAAATGAAGGCTAAACTGCAGCCCACGGCGAAATCGGCGCCGCTAGGACAGTAAAGTTTTCGCTTTGAACTCCTTTGGCGGAATAAAATTTCTTCTGCACTTAGTGGTCACAGAATGATTTCTGGAAAAAGGCTTTGGACTGTTGGCAATTTTATAGGTTGCCTAAATGAGCCAGCGCCGCTTTCTAGGGTGGAGATATGACTCTCGTCGGCAACCTTTTGGTTTGACTCTCTCGTTTGGTCTAACCAGTTCGCACTGAGTTGAGTGCAGCGGTGGGACAATTTGAAGAGAATTCTGCCAAGTCTTTTTACAGTTCTACACATTTGGGGCTCCAACAACATAAATTTGTACCACAGAAGGATTAAGTAACGGATTTTCGTCAGTTACGAAAAAGTTTGCTATGTTCAACACCCGACTGCCTTCCGAGAAACTCGATCCCTTGTGAACAGTGATTACCTTCTGACAACAAATGCAGCCGCATGCTCTAAATTACTAATTCATTTCCAGCAATCATGAGGTCTTATATGGAGCCGCTGCAAAGTCGTATCCCCCTTCCACCCTCCTCCTTTGGCATGACGAAAACGGCTTCTTTGACTGACGTCCTGCCATCACGGCGTCGGTGACATCCGTCGCGCATTATTTCATGGCGGGATTTCCTACCATGCTACTTTTTTTCCTCTCTTGCTGATAGCAGCTAGGATGAGCGACTTTGCGGCGGCAGGCCATTGGCAGAGAAAATTACTTTTTGAAATTCTGCACAATTCGTGATGTAAAACATTCGTTGGAGGCACTTAGATATCTCTTAACTGCGTGAAGGCGAAAGCCGCTTGCGGCTCATTGAATTTGCAGAGCTTTAATTCATTTCAGGACAGAGCAGAAGAGCAGCTTGCGCGAGCGTGGCACCACGTGACCTAGGTCACCATACATAGGTCACGTGGCGTGACCAGGGTACGTGACCTGGGTCACGTGCCCAGGTAACGACAGAGGAGAAGAGCAGCTGGCGCGAGCCTGGCGCCAAGTGACTTAGGTCATACGGCCTAGGTGGCGATGTAACGGACGGACGGTCAACGCGAGTATATATATTAAAGGCTATCGCCTTAAAAGACAGAAGAGATATCCCAGAAAATTTTGAAAATGGTGTTAACTGCGCAAAAGTAGCCATTACTTGTAATTTTTCCTCGCCCGCCTGATATCTCGAGGTCTTGCACTCGTTACGCTCAAATAACGAATGCAACATAATCCTTCGCAGTTTTGTGCCGCGGGGTACCCTCTAATTAACGAGCATCAAGGAACACAAAATGCCCACTGTCCCTTTTCAGTGCAGCCAGTGCACTGGGGAATACAACAGTACGTGATAACTAGTCAGTAGTCGTGCGATCGCGATGACTCATCATTCACAATATTGCCGGGAATATTTGCAGTGTGTTCGTTTTTCAAATCTGCCGCAACATCCCATTATCGCTTTGTTTGCTACGCAAGACGCGACTAGATTTATCTCGATTGATCGCAGCCAGGCAGAGCTGATTCTACGTTGTTCCGGAATGTTCCAGTAACTTTGCGCTCTTTATCTCGAAAGTTCGCTATCAGCTTTAAATTGAGCACGGGCGACAGCGGCCGGCATTCTGTTCGACGACCGCCGAGCACGCTTGTCGCTTCGCCGCCGCCGAGTGATTCAGTCCATTTTGGGTGCAAGTCAGCCCAATAAGCAGTTCTTTTAGAAGACCCTTTCGTCCGTCTTCATCGCTGCTTCGACTGCCGTCACCACTACGTCATATAATCCTTCGCATAATCCTTCGCAGTTTCGTGCCTCGGGGTACCCTATAATTAACGAGCATTAAGGAACACAAAATGCCCACTGTCCCTTTTCAGTGCAGCCAGGGCACTGGGGAATACAACAGTACGTGATAACTAGTCAGTAGTCGTGCGATCGCGATGACTCATCATTCACAATATTGCCGCGAATATTTGCAGTGTGTTCGTTTTTCAAATCTGCTGCCACATCACTTTATCGCTTTGTTTGCTACGCAAGATGCGACTAGATTTATCTCGATTGATCGCAGCCAGGCAGAGCTGATCCTACGCTGTTCCGGAATGTTCTAGTAACTTTGCGCTGTTTATCTCGAAAGTTCGCTATCAGCTTTAAATTGAGCACGGCCGACAGCTGCCGGCATTCTGTTCGACGACCGCCGAGCACGCTTGTCGCTTCGCCGCCGCCGAGTGATTAAGTCCATTTTGCGTGCAAGTCAGCCCAATAAACAGTACTTTTAGAAGACCATTTCGTCCGTCTTCATCGCTGCTTCGACTGCCGTCAGCACTACGTGACATCTGATGGAGGTGCGGGGTAGCCTTCCATGTTCCGGACGCCCCCTTCAAGTCGTGAAGCCAGCCCTGAGCGCTTCGCACCCGAGGACAAGCCAGCAGCTCAGCGAGCCAGCCGACGTCTCCAGGGAGAGGAGCCTGAGTTCGGGAGCCTGCCGGACCGCACAAGACAGCGAAAAGACGCGGCTACGAGCATCGCAACCTCGCCGAAGATGTCGACACCGATCATACTGCAGCAGCCGCGGGTGCCGCCAACTTTCAATGGATCCCTAGGCGAAGAGATTGAAGAATGGTTGGATCAATTTGAGAGCGTGGCGTCTTTCAACAAGTGGGATGATACGGCAAAAATTGAACACGTGTTCTTCTCATTGGATGGCTCCGCACGCACGTGGTACGAAAACTACGAGTCGTCCCTTACGACATGAGAGCTATTCAAGAGAGAACTATTGAAGGTATTCACCAGTGTCGTGAGGAAAGAAAGAGCCGAACGACTCCTCGGGTCCAGGATCCAGCTTCCGAATGAGCCCGTCCGCGGTTACGTCGAGGAGATGAAGCGCCTATTTCGCCGCTCCGACACCGGGATGACCGAGGAAAAGAAAGTTCAGTTTTTAATGCGCGGCGTAAAAGAACAACTCTTTGCAAGCCTCGTCCGCCAGCCACCAAAAACAGTCGAGGAATTCATGCAAGAAGCCAGCACGATTGAGAAGACCCTCGACGTCCGAGCTCGGCAGTACAGTCGTCCTTCCTCTGCCTGTGCAATCCGTTCAGACACGCCGGCCACCACCAGCGACAGCTTGCTGGAAGTTATCCGCGAAATCGTCCGAGAGGAGCTACGCCGATTACTGCCATCTTCCCTACAGCCACAAGCAGCGACTCTGATGTACGTGGTACGGGGAGTAGTGCAACAGGCACTTGGCACCCCGACGGACACAAAACTCCAGGCCATGACCTACGCCGCTGCAGTAAGGACTGCCCAGCCCCAACGACAACCCCCACGTCCTCCCCGAGATGAGCCACTTGTTCCACAACGCCGCCTCCTAGCTCCCGCCCGCCCAGCCTATGACCGACGCTCAAGCCCCAGGAAATGCGACGCCTGGAGGACTTCCGACAACCGGCCGTTGTGCTTTCATTGCAGTGAGGCCGGCCATATTCTTCGTAACTGCCCGTACCGACGTATCGGTCTTCGAGGATTTGCCATTAACGCCCCACGACCACGCTTCGGGCAACGTCCGCAGAAAATCGACGAGTACCTGCGTCGAGAAGAGTACACGCCGAACCGCTTTTCGCGCTCACCATCGCCGTGAACCTCGCGCTTTGCGTCGCCACGCCGCAGCTACGCAGCCGCGGTACGAGGAAGGTCTCCCAGCCCCCGTAGGGGAAACTGAGGGCAGCAACCTCTGGAGGTGAGGTTGCTCAAGAGCAAAACGCCGAAGATCCTCCACCGACCACGCCCCATGAAGACGCAGCACCCGCGACGCCGCATGAAGAACCGGCACTCGCTGCACCGACGCCGCATGCAATGAGAACCCCGACCACGACGCAGGCTGCCTTGAAAACGACGCCGCCACCCAGAAGAGCTTCGACCACACGCCCCACCCACGACTCGCATACGCGACGAAGCCGTGACCCGACGCCAAGAGCGACGTGCAATGCAATGAGCTAGGACCTCTGACTTAGAAGTGACTATCGACGGCCGGAAAGTTACCGCTCAAGTCGACACAGGAGCCGATTACTCGGTGATGAATGGAACATTCGCTGCGCAGCTGAGAAAAGTCACAACGGCTTGGGACGGCCCACAAATTCGCACCGCAGGGGGCCACCTCATTACGCCATCAGGACGATGCACAGCGCGAGTGACTGTCAAAGGACATACCTATCCTGCGACCTTTGTTGTGCTACCGCAATGCTCCCGCGAAGTGAACTTGGGTATGGATTTCCTTAATGAGCATCAGGCGATCATCGACCTGCGATCCAAGCTGATCACGCTTTCGACGGACGAAGCCATCGCTTCGATGAAAACTCGGGAAAATCACGTTGCCCTGAGTGTCCTAGAGGAAGAAGTGAGCGTCCCACCCCGATCAAGCGTTATCCTGACCGTAGGCGCCACGAAAGCCATTAACGCTGAAGCCATCATCGAGGGCAACATGCAGTTGCTCCTAGACCGAGGAATCAGCATCGCAAGAGGCATCGCACATTTGCGCAATGGCCAGGCCGAAGTACTGCTGACTAACTTCAGCGAAGAATACCGGCACATTAACAGAGGAACGACGATTGCTTTCGTCGACGAAATATCTGACGTACGAGACTCCTTCGCCGTCTCCGACCCCTCCGCAGAAGATTCGCCTGACCAAGAGAACTCACCCACTTTCGACATCAACCCAGCCCTGCACCGGAACAGACAAGATCAGACCCGCAATCTGCTTCAAAGCTAGAGTGAGTGTTTTTTGACATCGCCGAAGGTGCGACAGACGCCAATTGCCAAGCATCGCATTATAACGGATCAACACGTCCGACCTCTCCGTGAAAGCCCCTACCGTGTGTCACCGCGAGAACGACAAGCCATCCGGGACCAAGTCGAAGAAATGCTTCGCGACGACGTCATCCAGCCTTCAAACAGCCCATGGGCGGCACCGGTTGTTCTAGTGAGAAAGAAAGACGGCTGACTTCGATTCTGCGTAGATTACCGCCGCTTGAACAACATAACAAAGAAGGACGTCTACCCCATCCCCCGCGTCGACGACATACTGGACCGCCTGTGCAACGCCAAATATTTCTCATCGATGGACCTTAAGAGCGGCTACTGGCAAATTGAGGTCGACGAAAGAGATCGCGAGAAGACAGCATTCATCACTCCGGATGGGCTGTTTGAGTTCAATGTGATGCCATTTGGTCTCTGTTCCGCAGCAGCGACGTTTCAGCGAGTAATGGATACAGTGCTGGCAGGCCTGAAGTGGCAAATTTGTCTAGTATATTTAGATGACGTCGTTGTCTTCGCCTCGAACTTTGAAGAGCACCTCAAAAGACATCGAACAGTACTAGACGCAATCAAGTCGTCTGGCCTAACCTTGAAAGCAGAGAAATGCCACTTTGCTTACGAAGAGCTGCTGTTTCTAGGCCACATCGTTAGCAAGGAAGGAGTACGCCCACACCCGCAGAAAGCAGCTGCTATTGAACAGTTTCCACCGCACAGCGATCACCACGCGCTGTGCTGGCTTGCCAATTTGAAGGTCCTCTCTGGCCGACTCGCTCGATGGAGTCTGCGTCTCCATGAGTTTGACGTCACCGTCGTTTACCAGTCCGGACGCAAGCACTCTGACGCCGATTGCCTCTCACGAGCCCCTGTAGATACACCGCCGCCGGACGACGATGAGGACGCCTTCCTGGGACCCATCAGCCCCAGCTCGTTTGCCCAGCAGCAACGCTCGGACCCCGACCTAAAACGCCTCATCGAGTACCTGAAAGGCAAGGTTTCTTCACCCCCCCGCTTCATTCAAGCGAGGACTGTCTTCCTTCTGTGTGCAGAATGAGGTCCTCGTGAAGAAGAAATTTGCAGCGAGCGAAACAGCCTACCTCCTTGTTGTACCTGCTTGTCTCAGCGAAGAAGTTCTACAGGCTTCACACGACGAGCCGACAGCTGGTCATCTCGGGTTTACTCGAACCCTCCGCCGCATTCAAGACAAGTATTACTGGCCCCGACTGTCTGCCGATGTCGCACACTATGTGAAATCCTGCCGCTATTGTCAGCGACGAAAGACCCCTCCCACACGACCAGCAGGATTTCTGAACCCCATTGAACCACCCTGAAGGCCCTTTCAGCAGATCGGCATGGACTTGCTTGGCCCTTTTCCAACGTCAACATCTGGAAATAAGTGGATCATCATAGCGTCCGACTACCTGACCCGCTACGCCGAGGCGAAAGCCCTGCCGAACGGAACAGCAGCAGAAGTCGCCAAATTTTTCGTGGAATGCATTCTTCTTCAATACGGCGCCCCCGATGTGCTCATCACGGACAGAGGAACAGCATTCACGGTGGAACTAACGCAAGCCATCCTGCGTTACAGCCAAACCAGCCACCGGAGGACAACTGCATACCATCCGCAGACCAACGGACTGACCGAGCGCCTGAACAAAACCATCGCCGATATGCTCGCCATGTATGTCGATGCCGAACACAAAACCTGGGATGTCATCTTGCCTTACGTCGTCTTCGCCTACAACACCGCAGTGCAGGAGACCACCCAGATGACGCCTTTTAGGCTCGTCCATGGCAGGGAGTCCACGACCACGCTAGACGTCATGCTGCCCAACGTTACAGAAGAAGCGAACGTCGACGTTGCCGCCTACCTTCAACGCGAGGAAAAGCTCGAAGGCTTGCCCGATTACGGATCAAAGATCAGCAGCGGTCCGACGCCAGACGCTACAACCTACGAGGACTCAATGCGGAATACAAGCCAGGAGACCAAGTCTGGGTGTGGACGCCCATTCGCCGCCGTGGATTGAGTGAAAAGCTTTTGCGCCGCTATTTCGGCTCGTACAAGGTTCTTCGTCGGCTGGATGAACTGGATTATGAAGTTATCCCTGACGCAATGACTGCATCCCAGCGACGCCGCGTACGACCAGAAGTTGTCCATGTAGTCCGTCTGAAGCCGTATTATGCGCGCTAAAGGCCGCTGCATTTCCATGCTCTATTTTTGAAAGATCCGTTTTTTTCCTTACTAGTTGCATTATTTGTTTTAATGCATCGGGTCGATGCTTCTTTGAGAGGGGAGTAATGCCGCAAATATTTGCAGTGTGTTCGTTTTTCAAATCTGCCGCCACATCACATTATCGCTTTGTTTGCTACGCAAGACGCGACTAAATTTATCTCGATTGATCGCAGCCAGGCAGAGCTGATTCTACGTTGTTCCGGATTGTTCTATTAACTTTGCGCTCTTTATCTCGAAAGTTCGCTATCAGCTTTAAATTGAACACGGCCGACAGCGGCCGGCATTCTGTTCGACGACCGCCGAGCACGCTTGTCGCTTCGCCGCCGCCGAGTGATTCAGTCCATTTTGGGTGCAGGTCAGCCCAATATACAGTTCTTTTAGAAGACCCTTTCGTCCGTCTTCATCGCTGCTTCCACTGCCGTCACCACTGCGTGACATAATCCTTCGCAAAATCCTTCGCAGTTTCGTGCCTCGGGGTACCCTATAATTAACGAGCATTAAGGAACACAAAATGGCCACTGTCCCTTTTCAGTGCAGCCAGTGCACTGGTGAATACAACAGTACGTGATAACTAGTCAGTAGTCGTGCGATCGCGATGACTCATCATTCACAATATACTCTGCAATTAGGCACGACGTTACTGTTGCAAGCAAAAGCATCTGTACAGCCTCTTTCCAGTTCAGTTGCAGTATTTCAGTTTGTACGCACCGCGGCGGCTCAGTGTGTATGGTTCTCGGCTGCTGACCCGAAAGACGCGGGTTCGATGCTCGCAGCGGCCGTCGAATATCGATGGAGGCGAAATTCCAGAGGCCCGTTTAGTGCGCGATGTCAGTGCTTGTTAGCGACCCCTGGTGGTCGAAATTTTCTGAGCTCTTTATTCAGTACGGCGTCCCTCATAGCCTTAGTCGCCTTGGAACGATAAACACCAACAAACGATAACCCATTTCAGTGGCCACTCCGCCGCACAGAGACCGCACCACGCGCACAGCGCGTAGTATGCGACCGGCGACGGCGTAACCAATACGGCGCCATGAAGGTGAAAGGGTGTCACGGTGCGCAAGCATGGAGTCAAGGATCCGGAAGAGGTTTTTATCACTTGAACTCTTCCCCACTGCTCTCTGCTCATGCCCAGCGTTGCTATAATGACGGAGTTGCGTAGTCTGCTTCTCACGGCGCCGGGTTCCCAAAGCTCAGTACGGCGTCCCTCATAGCCTTAATCGCCTTGGAACGATAAACACCAATAAACGATAACCCATGTCAGTGGCCACTCCGCCGGACTGCACGCGCTAGGTCTGGCCCAGAACCTTAGGCTGGAAAATACCATGTATCACCGGGCCTCCATCGGGCCCCGGCTTTAAGTTGCGAGCCTTGGCCGGGTGTGGGCCGGGACAGCGAAGGCTTGTTTCCGGCTTTTGATTCATTATTGCAGGATAATTACTTGGGGCGTTCTAGTAGCGACACGGATGAAACAAAGCCATGGCGTGGCCGGAAAAAAAAGCTACTCAGCGCTTTTTTACTTACGGTTTCTTCTGTCATAGCTGCATTTTGCTTGTGCGAGAGGAGTGACTATAAATTCTGCATTGATTGCCTGCTGGCCGGAACATCTCGGAAATAAAATAATCCAAACTCTCTGCTGACTTCTTCGTTCATGCGGAATTACTAGATAGAGTTTAATCAACGCCACCCAGAGTGCAATGTGCAGGTACTTTCGGGTGCGCACGCTCGGCCACGTTTAGCACTACATGAGACCTTTCAGTGATCGAATAGCAGCTGTGAAAGACCGCTCTCGCAGACTCTACGAGTGTCAGGCGTACGTTTTCACGTACGCCTAACACTCGGCTCATTTACTCGAGTGTCTTCGGCTTCCAGAGCACACAGTACTCCTGGCTGCGGCGTTTCAGCTATAAGCTAACACACGCTGTCTGTTTTACCAAAACACTCTCCCAAGTTTTATGCTGCCGCTCACGACTGGACTTTTGAAGCCTTATAAGCCACCGGAGAAGGAACTTCATTCGAATAATCCGATTGCTCGACGGGCAGCCATTTGCTCCAAGATCGTCTTTTATTGGGTGTAGTCTCCTCTTTAAATCACATCGTTACGCTGTGGGAAACAAGCGTAATTGGAGAATCGCATTCGAGTTTGGGCCACTTCAAACATTTTAACGCACACTTCACAGTTAAGAGGTTCTTTTGCTTTTTGTCTCCTTAAAAGCGGCGAGTCCGCACTGACTTCAACCTGCCAAATTATGCTAGTAAAAAATAACCTCACTGCTAGTTCAGGGAAGGTGTTTCAAATTTTACACATTGCAGGAGGGTTGAAATGCGGGCCAGTTGTTTCATAGTAACTTGAAAAAAAACAATCACATAAGACAAGGGACAAGAGAAGGAGTGTTCACGCCACAAGGACTGGACTGCCAACTGAGATTTATTAGATAAAACATAGTCCCAGCAAGCCCAGCAGAGCATCCGCAACAGCCGCACCACAACTCACAGCGCATAGGGCACACAAGATACACATCTACCGTGACCGGCCTAATAAAGCGAATTCCTTCTCGAGTAAGCGCACCGAGGTTGTGCTAATGCAATCTTGGCCTGACAAACTGATATGGTATGCTTCCAAGATTTCTCGCTCTTGGTTTTCCTCGCCTCTACCAAGAATCATTACATTGCTGAACAGTGGATAACACCCACATTCATTGCAATGGCGAGGCAAGTTGGCACCGTCATCAGATCCCAGGGAGGAGTGGTGCTCACGCAGCCGGTCATTAATACATCGACCTGTTTGGACTATGTATACTCTTACGCATGTGAGGGGAAACATGTACACGACCTGAGTGACACACGCCATGAAGCGGTTCTCGTGCTGCGTTGTGCAAACGTGGCTCCTTTCCCTGCCTCGAGAAATGCGCGTGCACGGACCCGAAAGCATGCAAGGGGCAGAAAACACTACACTCATTCCCTGCTTGGCCGCAAATTTTTTGATGCTGTGGCTCACTTTATGCACGTCCGGCATCACCTCAAGTTTCTTGCGTTCAGTTGCTCCACCATCAGCTCGCTTCGTCCGTTGTTTCTTGAGCTTCTGAAGCAGCGATTCAGCCACTGCTTTCAAAAGATGCTTAGGGAACCCTGTGGCTTCCAAACGTTGGAACAGATTATCAAGGCTCCTTTTCATAGCGTGGTGACAGTTTTTTTAGTACGTTGCGGAAACAATTCATCTTAATCCCTCTCTTTACAATCTTAGAGTGCGCAGATGAACGGTAACAGAGCGTTCTTGCTTCTAGGCAAAAACCTCCAGCATAAATGAGCATCGTCAGAGAAGATTATTTGAAGTTCTTGGAACCTGATAGATTGATTGTTAGGGACTTCAGGAGTGAAATTAAGGGCACGTGAAGAAGTTTGAAAAGCACTCAAAACATCGTCTACTGCTGCAGGCAGTGTCATTAGGTAAAAGCTCTAAAAGTACTAAAAAATCGTCCACGTACCGAAAAACTTTGCACATACGCTTGTCCTGAAGTAGTTCCTGAAGTGTTCTGCCAAATTGTGCTAAAAATATCTGAGAAAGCACTGAAGCAACGCTATAGCCAATACATATTCCACTTTTCTGAAGGAACAAGGAGCCTTTGAATTCAACAACGGTTGATGACAGGCAAAAAGATAACTCCCAAAAGGTATCAACCACATGCCACATATGCGTTCTGAAAGTTCACAGTACTGCAATGATCAATAAGTTCACGCACTGCAACAAAGAGTTCATCGTGGCGAATGCTGTAGAAAAGGTCCTCAATGTCAACTGAAAAAGCCATGTTGGCACCAGGAATACCGCTATTAAGAGCGTCAACAACCGCTGCCGAGCTGGCCACGCTGAAAGTGTCCTGCACATTGAGGGCCGTCAACTGTTGCTGAAGAAATTGGCTCACTACCTTCTGCCATGAACCAGTTTCCGGGATAATGGCTCCGTGATGTGTTTTTGCTGAAAAAACACTCGCAGGCGGTCTCCCTTGCATTTCTTGACACTATTCGAAAGTTTCTCTAAGTTACTTTCGTTCAGGAGCCTCATGGCTTCAGTCTTTAACCTTGAGGGCTTCCGAATGGTAGGCACAAAGTTCTTCGCTTTGTCAAGCCAGTTTGTCAGGCCAGTTTGTCAGGCCAAGATTGCATTAGCACAACCTCGGCGTGCTTACTCGAGAAGGAATTCGCTTTTTTAGGCCGGTCACGGTAGATGTGTATCTTGTGTGCCCTATGCTCTGTGAGTTGTGGTGCGGCTGTTGCGCATGCTCTGCGGGCGTTGCTGGGACTATGTTTTGTCTAATAAATCTCAATTGACGGTCCAGTCGTTGTGGCGTGAACACTCCTTCTCTTGTCCCTTGTCTTTTGTTTGCAAGCCTTTTCTTTTGTCTGAGATCAGTGTTCAAAAAGCCGAGCGGCCGAACCCTTTTATCATCTCTTCTTTTCTGCGTTTACAGAAAGAGTTTTTCAAGCTTTGTTTTCAAGCCGCCTTTGCCGGCCACTTCTCTACTTTTGTAGTAGGCGTCTACCTGCTCATAGCGGGAAGTTTAGTTCTTGAGCTGCTGAGGAACGGGCCTGGGCTGCGCACGTGGTGGTCCTTAAGCCGAGCTCGGCGACCGGGTCCGGGCTTAAAGTGATAATGTAGAGAGCCTAAAGGCCGGTACCGGGCTTCACGCCGCGCAGCTGGGTCGGGCTGAGAGCTGAACGCCGGGCTTGGGGCTCAAAATGAGGATTATGCATTGCTCTAGTCAGCGGTCCTAGCGTTCGCTGTGAGTTCGAGTCATCTCTTTGAACATTCGAGTTGAGCAGCGGTGGGGGAAAAGGCTGAGAGAGTGGGATTTTGGATACGCACGTAGGTGGTGAGCGTTGCCGCATCACATGGCCGGGTTTGCAAACACAACACCGGCGATGAAGGTGTAGGGAGAGCCATCCTCGCTTTTCTGTGCCTCGGCGCGGGCATTTTGTTTGCGTTAATATGTATTTTGTTTTCATTTGCATTTCTCAGCAAAAGGCAAGCACACCACACATCCCTTACAAAAATGAGCCTTCAGTTTCTGGTGTCATGTTCATGCATTCCTTGCGACACATTAGAGAGTCATCAAGAAGTCAGGTATTGAGGTCTTTCAACATTAAAAACTTAGCAGAGACTCCTTTGCAATGATACAGAAGATTTCCTTATGCCATTGGCGATCAGCACTCAAGTGACGCTTCTCACCGATAACCCCCATGCAGAAATATACCATAAAAGATTAAAATGTGATTTCACATGAATTTCGCTCATGCTATTACACATCAAAAACTCTTGTGTTGTTTCCATGCATTCCTTTATGGTACGCACAAAGGAATGCAAAATTGACCTGGACAAGCGCGGAAGGCATTGTGAGGGGGAGGTTGATGGGATGTATCTTTTTGTGACACTGCGGGTAGTCTGAGGTGGGCCATTTGCCAGCGAAGGTTTTCTGAAAAAAAACAGTGCTTGTGGATTTATTTTTTGTATATTACACTCAGTTTTCTTGTTCTTTAGTTTCCAGATGAGTGGCCGTTACCTCTGATCTTGATCCGGGTCGGTGAACGTAGCTCACGGCGGCGTTCATATCAGTAGCTAACAAACGTGTTACCAGCAAGAGTGAAAGCAAGAACTTGGGTTTTTTACTGCAAAGTGCTCGGACACTATATATATATATATATATATATATATATATATATATATATATATATATATATATATATATATATATATATATATATATATATATATATATATATATATATATATGTTTGGACATACTAAGGTAAAGCAATCAATAGCTAAATAAGGCTCGCTCAATCGCAGGTTCAAACGGCGAACGTAATCGCGCGCCCTCTACGAACACGTTAACTCAGAATAACAGTGCAAAAAAGGAACACAACAAGAAAAATACGTAAGTGACAAACATGCGTTCTAACAATGTGCAAGATAAAAAGAAAACAGAAGGCAGCGCCTATTTATGATTCCTTTTATTGGTTTTTTTATTTTTTAATAGCATCTCGATCTTCAGTCCCCTAGAAGTGTTTACATTTTTAAAATGTTTACCTCGATGTTAGGGATGTGTGTCTCGGCCATGTTCGTAGATTGTGAAGATGCTATAGCGCATTGTTCCAGTAAATATTGTCCCGCAACGCTGTTTGTTCTACAGTGTAAGAATAAGCCGTGGTCGGTACCAAAGATTACGAGCGCTAAGGGAGTAAAACAGACAGCCGGTGTGTTCTGAGACTTGTAATTTTCCTAACGGTTTGATACGGCCAGCTCTTTAAGTCGAAAAGCCTTCGGTGTCGTAGTTGTGCGCACCGAGCGTCCGAGATATTCGAGGGCTGCGTAAAGATTCACGCAAAATCATTTAACAAAAAAAATCGGGGTATAGACCGAGAATCGAACTAGGGCCTTTGCCGTCCGAGACGGGGCACTTCCACTCCACCACAACGGCTCGACGTCTAAAAATGAATAAAGAAACGTCTAGTGAATGCACGGGTTTCTTAGAAACGTATCTTCGAGGTCTCCACTGAGGCGTACATGAGTAATTATGAGCATGTAAATTACAGATGTCGGAATTGAGGGAGTCCCATGGGTTTGGGATAAATTTCCTCCGTGCTTGGCGTGAAGTTGTAGCGCCATCGTGTGGGACCCACTGAAGCCCCCCTTAACCATGCACGGCGCTGGGCCGGCAGATAGCGCGCGCTTAGGCGACCTTTCTGGGTCGGAGTACTGTCGTTCGTTTCTCAACAGGTGTTATTGAATCGCAGCCGTCTACAAGTGCTAGTGTGGAGCAGCGTCTGTGTTGTTTTCAGTGGCCTCCTACAGACTCCGAGCGATTTGTCCAACGGATAAGGCAATGGCGTTCTGTGGACTGCCTAGCGGCGCTGCAACACGCTGTTTCGTTCTTCTGTTGAAGGCAAAGCTTAAGCGTCGTCCAGTTTTGAGAGTGTAAAACTGTTCATTATGGAAAGTTATGTTGATGGAGGCAAGATCTCCTTGAAGATGCACAAACGTCTCGCGAGATAGTGCATATCCTGTCCACATATTTCCTTGCTTGTTTAAAGCCGACAAATTCCTTCTAAGAGTTTCTTCAGATTCCGTTGACATTACGCCGGCCATTGCAGGGCGCCGTGCTGATAATGGACGAAGCTTGCAACGCTTTGAGACGTACAAGTGCCAGCAAATGTTCAAGCATGTGATTGAACTTGCAGCACATGTTAGCAGTGGGAAGGGGATCAAGTGATAAAAACCTCTCCCATGCGTCGAAGATTGCCTCTACTCTGGAAGCGGAGGCGCGAGTGGACATCGGGGCACTCTACGATTTTCATGATAACGGCGCTACGCTGCGGCAACGCCACGAGGTAGTCCACGAAGGATAGTCGCGAGCAAAAGCGTATTGTTTGCTTCGCTGCGCGAGCAGTTGGCCAGCCCAATCACAGCTGTTACGTCAAATTATTGGTGGGAAATCAATTTTAGAAGCGCCTTTACTTTGGTACTTGAAAGCTATCGTGATACAAGAGCCGCTAAATATGCCTGCGTGAGTTTCTGGTGCCGGCGGCACAGAGAGAACTTGGGCACAGTAAGTGTTCACGTTTTAAGGACTGCTTTAAAGTTTTTTATCGACCAAATACGATACGTTATACATTACCTCAACACAAATTGTATGGTTCAAAGACTAATTATCGTTTACTAATCGCCTTCATTAAGGACATCAAAGTAAGTCCTGGTTGCGGTCTTCGCAAAGCTCACAAGCAAGTCTAGATAAGCAACAAATTAAGTACGTGAAGTGCTGAAACAAAAAATAAAGATTAAACTTTGATAAAATGAGTTGGTTAGGCAAAGAAGCTCAAGACCCGTGTCACAAATATTGACCTTTTTTCTTGGCTTCTCCAGATAAGTGCGCTGCCAGCCAGCAGTAACGCCACCATCTTGTTCATGTAGGTATTGTTGGGTGGAGTCGAATAGTGTTTACAATGAACATCACTTGCCAAATCAATGACAGAAAATGCCTGTTGGGCACACTTTTCATGCGATAGCATTAAAAGCCCCTCACGAAAAAAACCAGGTGACCTGGTCGGCCATAAAGTTCGATTGGTCAGAGCAGTTAGAACGTCATTAGGTAACGTGACATGCCACCTGCCACAACAGCCACCTCCCCCCCCCCCCCCCCCCACCGTCTCCCTTCCGTTTGTCTCTACCTGCATCGCAGCAAACAGAATCCTCAACACGGAAAAAAATTTACACGTTGTGGCCTACCATAAAATTCCCTGATTCTAATGCTATCGCGTTCCCCACAGATGATTTAATTAAGTGTCCCCATAAGTTTTTTTTCTTTTTTGAAGCCACACGCGCCCCAGTGGTTCAGTAACCCAAGCAGCACAGGTCATCGGCCCAATGTTGCAACAGGTTGGTCCCATCCTGGTCCTTTGTAGGGCCAGCTTTGCCAATACAGTTCCAATGCTGGGCCAATTACTTGTGCTGCTTGGGAACATGCCCTTCCCAACACTAAACACAATGTCGCAGGTTGGATTTAGAACGCAATGGTTGCGGCATAATGTACTCTAGGTACATTAACGGTCTTGTATTAGCATTAGGAGAGTCTTGCATTAGCATTAGGAGAGCCTGAGTGCTCAAAATTAAGCCCAATCCTCCCACTACGGTGTCCTCGGAAACTAAGTACACCTCCAGCAAGCACAAAGTAATGTCGTTCTGAGACGTGCCACGATAGGACAGTTATAAGACGACAGGACTATTGTCCTGAACAGGTGATTTGTGGGACCTAGAGGGGCTTGTGCAAATACGACCTGAGGTTTTTAACGAACATTACTGCCCACACTTTGCTGACATGGCTGACGGGCACCTTTTAAGCGCGAACAGTATTCCGCATGACTGTTTTGTAATGGTAGGCTTCATTATAGCTTGCGTTTATGATTATTTATTCCTTTTTTCTATAGGATTCCATTTCTTTCTGTTTCCCGCTTCGAAATTTCCGTTTCGCTTCAGGATGTTGTGGGAAAATGCGAAAGGTGGATTCTAAGAACCAAACAGAACTTTGTCGAAAGATTGAATCACAGTTGCCTTCTTTTCATTACAATCTTTCCATGCGCTGCCTACAAACATACTAAAGAAGCAAGGGGCAGTTGCTGAGACAAAGCAGTGCGCAGAAAATGACGCCCTCAATCTTCTCGCTTGCCACACGTACACACAATTACGCATCTGCATTCATATTGAGGTAGCACATCGCTAATAGATTTCGTGGACAGGAATAAACGGGAAAGAGCGAAGCTGTTTAAATAAATGTCCGTGGATATTTCCGCATAAACTTGTCTGTTGCATTTATTTTTTGCGCAAATAGCATGACAACCACTGTGCCTTTCTTAGGTGCAGCGCTAGATACAAATTATATAGCGCTTTCTGCTTTGTTATGCACCAGCGGTGCAAGAACCTTCACGAAGTCACTGATTTTAAAATCTCCCCGAAGCGCGTCGAACAAATAATACTCCGCTTTCGCACGGCCGCTGGTTTAAAACAACAGAGAGCGGTTTATTCTTTGTATCGTTTACTCTTTTACATCAACATGAAACGACACAGTTTTCCGCACTCAAGGTTGCTGCAATGAAGACACAAGCACTAGTTTATCGTGAAATTTTAAAGCAATCACGATTCTATCTAAGTCGACGCCGGAACCAATAATCTGAATAACAGTCATATTGACCCCTTCAGGCGTCCCTCTTTGGTCATGAAAGTCGCCAACAGAGCCACCAGCAAAGCATCACAAGCAGCCCTTGTGAACATTCTCTATAATTTCGCGGCATTTGCAGCATGCTGCCTTTGAAAATCGAATGTACAAAGTGTGCCTTTCCAAAAGAAAGGGTCATTTTGCTTAATTCACTGAAACCACAGATTTCTGATCAGCTTTTTTCCAATACCCGCCACGCTGGCTGTGCGGCTATCAATCAATCTGCATTCAATCTGCATTCAACACTGCATTCAAACTCGAGGAGGATGGCCTGATTTCGATGTCAGTGGACGTTAAAGAACCTCCGATGGTCGAAATTACTACGGAGCCCTCCACTACAGCCTCCCTTATAGCCCACATAAAACTATGAGCTGTTCAACTGCGTATACCATACCATACCATATCATAACATACTATACCATTCCTTACAGTACCATACCTTACCACACCGTGCCGCACCGCATCATACCGTTCCGTACCATTCCGAACCGTACCGTACTGTACCGTACCGTACCATACCATACCATACCATACCATACCATACCATACCATACCATACCATACCATACCATACCATACCATACCATACATGCCATACAATACCAACTTTTGCCAAATTTAATCCAGCCTATGCAGGAGGGGGGGTGCGTGCCCTGTCATTTTTGAGACAAATTAATTTGTTCCTGGGTTTCGAAATCCGAAGCAAATTTTGCTGCAAAAGCCGAAATCTCTAGACACTTTTCAGCAAAAAGAGAGCAGTTTTCCGGGGCCCGATTACATCCTTGAAATAAGATTTTTCGAGTTTTTTTTATTTTTCTTAAGCGTTTGCTTTCGGTGCTCTTCAGCGCACTCAATGAGTGTCTCAACAACCTCTACTCTGTTGTACAGAAATATGGGAGCGGGGGTGAGATTACAGCTGGCATCGGCGAAATCACGGCCCTTATTCCGGGAGCTGATTGCATTCGAGAACCGTTCATGAAATGGCTGTTGTCTCTCACCGTGCCGTTCGCGAAAAGCGACCGTTGAGACATGCGAGCAGGTTGAATGATTCACTCCCTGAAATGCTGGCACTACCTATATTTCACACAGTGCTGCCAGATTTCATCCAATCACTGAATTCAAATCGAAGTCCCCAAAAACCGTTCTGCAATTTTTCGTTTGTTAATGAGCACGCGCCGTTGTGCTCTGCAGAAACTGTGGTCGAGTGATTTTCATGTCTGCTTTTTTTTTCCTGGTATTGAAAACACAAGTCGGCTGATTTTATTATAGAGAAGGCGTGATTCGCACAGGTTTCAGGTGTACATGAAATCACTACCACGAGAAAATGTAGGCGCCGACGTAGCGCTCCAGATCTGAAGGTAGTGACATGCATACGTACATGAAACTGAAGGCCCACCTGCGCCTTTATTATCACCTTACCGATTTACTGATAGGCTCAGAATGGTCGGGAAAGGTTTTACGATGTTAATCCAAATTGAAATCTAAAAACAGCGATGACAACTCGAAGAAGCTATTGATTAGTCTTCAACTTAGTAACAGCAACGCACTTGATTATAAAATCTGATGACAAATGGCAGCATTAATCTGGAACTGTACAAAAGTTCGCAGCGGCCCTCAAAAGACCGCTCTTTATCTGGGCACGTGCACAAAGAAGGGATTGAGGTCTGCCATCTAATTGCAGAGTACTGAAGGGAAAATCAAGCGAAAATCATTGCATAATGATGGTACGGTATCTTATAATCTTTTTGGTCCCTGTACTAATACTAAACGCTTTGTCTGGATGATTTCATGACCAAACGTGCAAAGGTTGGCTATAGTCGGATACAGTATAAGCCTGCAGTGAAGCTCTGTCCATATTCAGGACCGACGCACAGAATTCCTGCACGAGAGAAAAGTAGTGCGTTGTTTAAACATCTCTTATCACCTAATCGAGAAGCTAATAATGAGAGAAAAAGTTAAGAGCTCAACAAATTTGATACCTAGGTTGTTTTATAAAGCTAGACATTAAAAAGCTTATTTCGTTTAGTTTTGTACCTGGCTAACCCAGTGTAAACAAATGCTGTTTTTTTATGTTGTCCCGTACTATAGTGTACATGTTTGATACTCGTTGCATATTTATATGGGTGCGTTCAAAAGAGGCGGCAATCGAGGTCCCATCACTATTTTTGGTTTAGAGTGAAATTTTTTATGCGGTGAGCAAATGCCTCGACACAAATGCTGTATTCTGAGAAAAAAATCCACTTCATAGTCGGTATTGAGACTTTCTTTTTGTAATTTCCCCAAAATTTCAAAATTGAAATCCACGCTGAACAAAACACTCAATAAAGTGTAACAATACTCTATTTTCTGCAACTTTGTCCAAACTTTTCTGCTTGAAGTAGCGCTAAATACATTTTTGGTTCTTATAATGTTGTAGCAAAAAATCGCTTCGTTAGTTATCCCTTCCATTAAGTCCAGTTTATGTACAATAGCGGGAAAAGAAGGAATACAGACTGAAGTTGAAGCATTCTCTCTGTATTTATCACTTCTTTCTATCACCATCAGGAAAAATTCGTACTTCTTGACGGGTAATTTCTTTTTTGCGTGTTGAAATTGGCTAGAGTTAAAAAGTTGGGAAAAATTAACAACTTTGACTCGAATTAGACGAAACTATCGAAGCCGATTTTCTTAAAAACTTTCCTTAAGGACCTTTAGTGACTGGTAAATTTACAGCTAAAAAAGTATTGCATTAAATAAATGCCTAGTGCAGACCGTATTTCATTCGTAACCATTCCCAAACATGGTCCGTCAGAAAGAGCGCAGGTCACGAATTCGGTTTTGAACTGACTCCATGCGTTTGTATTTTAGGTATCATAATTATAATATTTCAGAAAATAATTTGAAAGCTTGACTTCGCTTAATAGCCTAATTTTTATTCCATTGAAATGTTGATAAGTTTTCTCTTTAACACACTCACGCCATGTGTCGTTAATGCCGAGAGAAAAATATTGCATTCCGTCTAACAAAATTGTTTTAATAGTGTAATAATTTTCACTTAGCATTAGTATTTTTATACCATATACTTGTTTATTTATTATTGTTTTATATAAATTTTTGTCACTGTGTTCCCGCAGTAATAATTATTCATTCGTCTTAGAACAGCGACTTTTTCGAATGGGAATCTCAACACCTCCACATGAAAGGCAGGTTCAACCGGCTAGTCAGTTTAGGCTGATCCAGAAGCCAGAATGGGCTCAGGTGCAACCAGACATTATCACTTTCTCGAATTTATTTGCACAAAACATTGTTTATGAGCGTACGTTTGACCACTAACACATTACAAACAAGAGCGTGTGCTGTTTATGGGTTATGATTGCCCAATATGGCAAGGGTAGTCGAAAAATGCATTCCGCACGGAGGCAATTATTTACATTTAAATGTCTTAGATTAAGGTGCCTTATAATTAGTGCGAACATCTCCGAGGATAAAGATCGTTCAGGCGCATTCCTCCGTTTCCGCAACCTGCGTTAGGAAAGAGAGTGGAACCGTTGATGTGCTAATACTGCAGTTTATTGTCTGGCACAAGACCGTAATCTAGTGTAGACCTTAGTCCACTCGCAAGCCATGGGGTAGGCCTCGTAAGCATTGCTTAGACTGGATTTTGGATTTTTGAATGTGATTCTTGCGTTATCGAGTACTTTCTACGCCTTTTTAATCTTTTACATCACTTTTTTACATCAGTAAGTTGATGGTGTGGCAGGTCGTGAATGTTGATATCGTTTAGCTTCCCTTTCAGTTCACCGACAAGGACCCTGGGTGTTTCTGTGCCATCTTCCAGCCCAGAGCAAGTTGTCCTGCGTGTGTAGACAAGCGGAACATCACCATTGTATTGGCTTTTTCCGTGTTCAGTGGCAGGCATCACTGGTTTTGCAACATAATATTCCTTGCGTTGGATTTAGTGAACCTGGTCATGAAGATAGCAGCAGTCGCGCCGTTTGCAAAAGTTGCCTATACATATAAATGAAAAAGTTGAACATATGGTCTGTCTTGATTGTTAACATAGCCAGGCACGCATGTCCCGAATTGTGCCACATTCCGTTAGTAATATTGGTTGATGGCCTAGTCCACTTGTTGATTTATGTGGCGTACGTGGAGACGATAACTTTTTTGTTTCTTTTTCAGGGGGGGGGGGGGGGGGGGGGGCAATTGTGTGTTTTTCATGCATTTGAAAACTCACCTGTGGAGCACTGGACAAACTCGAAATGCAAAACAATGTTTTCTTCTCATAGCTCTACCATCCTTTATGAATAAGCCCTGCTAGGTTATATGAGGTGTAATTGAGGGGAGCATTTGTGTGGCCTTCCTTAAAAGCTAATTCTATAGCAATGAAGAGCTAAGAGCATGTTGCAGATTTTATAGTCCCAGAAGAAGAAATCACAGCTTTAAAATATTATGCATTCGTACACTATTATAAAAAACTTGCTATGTTTGATTAAAACGCAATAAAATATTTACATAATCATTTTAAAAAGCTGCTGTCATGCCAGAGTAAACTAAAATGCCCTAGAAGTACGGCAAAATTCACACTCTTATTAGCCAGACCTACAGTAGCCCCGCAAGGAAGCAGAATTAGTTATTCATGTTTTACTTAGTAACAAACAAACAAGCAAAAACATTTTTCCAAAGGGTTTATTGAGATTCTCCTACTGTGCGAACTGAAATGCAATCATATTAATTAGCTCAAAATCAAATTCATTATCGTTGCTTTTCTTAACAGACAATATACAACGATGAGCCGCCACGGTGGCTGAGTGGTTACGGCGCTCGGCTGCTGGCCCGAAAGACGCGGGTTCGATCCCGCCCGCGGCGGTCGAATTTCGATGGAGGCGAAATTCTAGAGGCCCGTGTACTGTGCGATGTCAGTGCACGTTAAAGAACCACAGGTGGTCGAAATTTCCGGAGACCTTCACTACGGCGTCCCTCATAGCCTGAGTCACTTTGGGACGTTAAACCCCCATATACCAAACCAAACAAATATACAACGATGGTAACTAAACGAAATGTGGCCTGCGTTAGGCATTTATTTAATAGTTTGAATTGGTGTAATGCAACAATTTACTGCTGCTATAGAATATGTTGTTGGCCAGAAGAGATTTTAGGGAAAATTAAGAAAAATTGCGCTTCATAGTTGTTTTTTTTCAATACGAATCAACTTGTGGCATGTTGCCCAAGTTTTGATTTTCAAAATATTTTACCATGCAACTAAAACAGAACTTCCCCGTAAAGAATTACGCACTTAGCCTGACGGAAATAGAAAGGAGAGATTAATACTGAGGAAGAGTTTCAGTGTTAAGCTCCCAATCCTTCTTGTCCCATTGTAGTCCTGAAGACTGCCATTCAAAGAACGCAGACCTTTCTTAACAGGGTTTGCAATCTTTTGACTGTGAATAGCAAGAATAAAATAAATTTTTAGCTGTGCTTTGCACAGAAAAGATTGCATGTAATGACTGAATAAAGACTCCAGTTCAACACAATTTTGTTCCCTTCTGGGTGGATTCTTAGTTGCTCGTTTGCGAAATCTCAAAAGCGACATTTTTTTACCTGCTGTGATTAGACTTTATTTCCAAGAAAGCTGCAGCGTCTCTTGGAAAACATAGCACCACAGCTTAGTGTCCACACATTTGTCCATCACACATAAGAATTTTATTGAAAGGTACAAATTACCAAGGGGCCTCAGTTACCGCCTTTCTCAACACGTCCATGCATAATTGCGCTCGGGATTGGAAATAACGGATATGCGCAGAGTTTTGCGTAAAAACTATCTAACTGAAACAAATTTTTTGCCACAGAAGCGGGCTCTAGCTCTTACACGCAATCCTGCTTTTTAAAACTTGTTTTCGGAGAAAATAAAATATGCTCTGGCGAAGCCGCCTGAGAAATTTTACAGCGAATTCAGGGGTGCTGAAAAGTGTTGCCATTGATAATGATTGCTTCCCTAATTAATTATTTCTGGAAAAATTCGCAAGGTTGGCGCTCAGGATGATAATTAAGAAAAATTACCGGTCTTTATTCCAGAAACAAAATGAACTATAACTGTATTATATGCTAAGTTTTAGCAACGTTATCTTATTAAACGGCATTAAACTGGCCGACGTATCCTTTGCTGATTAAAATTTATCACTCATAAATTTCAATCAGGCCGGTTCGTAGGAAGACTGAGCAGTATGATGATAGCAGACACGCAGAGAAAGAACCGGTGTTGCTGTTTTCCGGTTACATTTGTGCTTTATTATTTCTTTCGATATTTTTACACCGGGCTAGAAATGATCATTACGAACACGGCCGCCATGAAAGCTACCACAACCACAATATAAACCTATAAAGGCTTGCGTCGTGTACATAATAAGGACCCATAATGGAAAAGGGCAACAGGAGCAGCTCTGGAGAGAGCATAATGCCCTCGGTCTGAGGCAACAAAGAAACATGGCGAAAGCGGGATACTTAGGACGCGTGTCTAGCTTAATGCGGGATAAGACCCGAACGTCTACACATTGCTCAACGAAATAGCTCTGACAGCTAGCCAGTGCGGCTGTTATTCCTTTGGTACGCAAGTCCACAGTCGCAAAAGACGGAGATACCCGAAGGGACATGCCGGACAGAAAAAAAAGATAACTGCCTATCTGTGATAAAAAAGCAGTGCGCGTGTTTGCACAAAAAAACAGAATAGAAGCGTGTTCTGCGAGGACCGAAAAAAGAAATGACTGCATCTGTTTCCTTTGACATGGTCGAATGCCGTGTTTCGAAGTCGCTAGAGGCAGTATAAAGGACATGAACGGAAAAGGTGGGTGAATTCCGACGGTGAATGTTACGCAAGCGCCCCGAGAAGGTTATGCGTGCACATTCGGAGATTCCTTTCCTATTAGGTCATCCATCACACGCGGGCGCAGCGTACGAATGAACAACGCAAGACCTGGTTCGAGGAATCCTTCGTTCTGCCCACAGTGACCTTCCCTGGAGCCGCGGTCATGTGCTTTATCAGAAGCCATCGTCGGCGGCAACCTCGTCAGCTACCTTCTCTTTCAGACCCGTCGGTCCTCTTTCTTTATTTGAATATATTTTTATTAATACTTCTTCGCTCAGCTATCGCGCCTCCATGTCGACAGAAACGACAGAGAGAGGTCTGATCCCCGGTATCAATGTGTTCACGGGGCGCGGTTCTCTTTACTCAGCTCTACAGGAGGCAGTGGCTTCCCACAGAAACGAAACGGATGGTCGGAGAGGTCGGAATTGGGAGACCGATCGACGAAGCGGCAGACAAGAGCGTTTGGCTATCGGTCCGATTACGCTGCACAGAACATTAAAGGTGACCTAACCACAAGTATGGCTTCGTCCGGAGATGAAGTGAGGAAGATGATAATGATTCCCCCTATTCACGTCAATACATCCACACGCAAAAGTTAAATAAGTTTCGGTTGTTCTTCCAACAAAACGAAACAGACTTTCTATCGGGTGCGGGCCCACTGCCGCACCGCAGCTTCGCAATTTTTTTTTATTCTGGTATGAATTGTTTAATGGGGGTGCTTGCGGAAAAACATACGTGCAAGCGTGATGCGCGTTATCCCCGTGTCAGGGTGATTGCTTATGCGTTGAACTAACTTTCCATTCTGTTCTGAATTTTCATTATTATTACAGAATAATTATTAATGAAGATTACTGTGCCTCTAATCTGGTCACTCGCAACGACAGTACATTGCAGGTGTTCAGAGTTTGATTTAGTTGATGGTTCACAATTGACTGATCACAGCCGGGAAAAAGTTCGCATTTCAGGAGCGTGAAGAAGTGGCGCGTAGTACTGATGAAGTCTCTCAACATTGAGACTGGTCAGTGACCTGTGAACTTTCGTTCAATGTAGCCCACTTTGAGTTTGGCTGGACAGAAAGCTCACAGTGAATAAAAAAAGAAGATGAGGTAACAAATTAATTTTGTGCTGCTTAGACCCCCAGATGGGGACACCAGAGAAAAGAAGGCTCCAGAGCACTGCTGCTTCTTCACAGCTGCTGCCAAAGAGAAGTCAGGACCGTGAATAGCCTGTTAGGGCACAAGCAATAGCAGAACGGGCTGCAAGAGCATCTGCTCGGAATGGTCGCGGTATGTCACCAGTTGACTTGTGGTGCCGGTCAGTCCAGTGCTGTGAAAATGCATTTTAAAAAACACACTGTATAATATATTTTTCTCTCTAGTGTAACAATGGGTGAAAACGTCCAAGGGTTCCTGTATAATTTCTTGAAACAAGATTTAACTTGACGGTTATACCGTTGGTTTTATTGCAAATGTATCCCCTGAAAGAGAACACTCTTTGGAGTCTCTAAATGATACGGTCGGTTCTGTGTAGTATGCGGCATAACCCTGGACGTAAAACTGTGTGATGAGAATAATTGTCATGCCTGTTTTTACTTCTAGCTGTCATTTTCTGCAGTATGTTTTATTTGCTAACGTTACCGTGAGGTTTCTTAGCGTTTCAATACTGTTTCGAGTGGAAGCACCAAAACTCTTTCATGACAGTTCCATGTGTTTCAATTGGCGCTGATGGCATAATTACCCTTTTCGCAAGATTTTACAAGTTGATATTGCCACAGTACGAGTCCATCCCGTGGCGCCGTACCGCAGCCGAACTGGGACTTGCCGTGCCTTGCGCATTCGATGGGCAAGAGGATTGTCATCTTCCTCGCTCGAGCTCCCTGCAGTCTAGCACGCCCTGCACGTGTAATTAAGCCTAGTCTGTGTGCTTCAACCTTTTATCGGAGACATATTTGGTGGAGCAGCTGGTTAGCGTCCCATGTACTATGACTACGAGGACACTCTTGACGCCTGTTCTAAATGCGTGGACTCAACACCCGTCCACAAGGCGAGCCGCCATCTGCAAGACCTACAACCCGAGTTCGGCCAACTGACAGCGCCGGTAAGGGCCATGACATCCACCGCGGCTAGCCAGACAACTCAGCCTTCCGGGAATGCCCCGCTATTCGTCCTTCACGCGCCTCGGTCGCCGCTACCGTTCCACGGGGACAAGTTCGAGGACGTTGAAGACTGGTTGGCCAGCTTTGGCCGAGTGGCGGGTTTCAATGAGTGGGACGGCGTGCGCAGATTGCGCAACGCCTACTTTGCGCTGCAGGAGTCGGCCAAAAGGTGATTTGGGAACCACGAAGCTTCCTTTACCACCTGAGTGGCTTTTTGTTGAGAGCTGCTAGCGACATTTACCAGCAGCGAAAGAAAAGAGAAGGCTGAAATCACCCTCCACTCGATATCACAGCAGCCGAACGAGAGTTTCGCGATGTTCATCGAAGATATGACGCGACTGTTCAATCAGGCCGACCCTTCTACGCCTGAAGCCAAGAAGGTACGCCACTTAATACGCGGCTTAAAAGAGCAGCTGTTTGCCGGACTGGTCCATGACCCGCCAAGACCAAGGTCCCACTTTACCAAGGAGGAAGCGGGTATCTGGCACTCTCTGCAGGAACGGGGTGCGCACTACGGACGTCAGGCTACTGTAGCAGCTGCTTCCGAGCACACGCCTACGTCGCTGCCCACCGAGGGGCTTCGGGAGCTTGTAAGAAGCCTTGTGCGCGAGGAACTGGCGAAACTTCGCTTTGAAGCTGCACAGGTCAGCGTCGCTGCCGTAACGGACGTGGTCCGCGAAGAAATCCGGCGAGTTGTGCAGCCACCCTCCGCTCCAAACAGGGCGCCCTCCGTTATGACGTACAGCGAGGCACTACGAAGTCCTAAACCAGCGATGCGAGCCTTTCCCCCCGTCGCTCCTTTGCCATCTCTGCAGTACCCAATCACAGCAGTACCCTCCGTGCCGCAGGAGTCCAGACCCCCCATGAACAAATCGCATGTGTGACGTACGCCAAACAATCGGCCACTCTGTTACCACTGCGGGGAGCCCGGCCACATCCTCCGCCACTGCTCCTACGCAGAATGGGTTTAAAGGGGTTCGCCCTGACGCACCTCGACCGCGCTACGGTGAACGACCACGGGATATCGAGCAGTACCTGGCTGATAACCTGCAGTTGTCGACCTCGCAGCGACGCCAGTCCCGATCACCATCCCCAAAGCGGTTCTCTTCGCCCAGCCACCATTCGTCCTCTGGCCAGTTCATTGGTATGTCCCCACATCGGGAAAACTTCAGACAGCGTACTCCGGGGATTGGGCCGCTGCTACTAGGCCGAGTCAAGAGTCTCCCCCCGAAGATTCGCCGTGACGTTCCGACCGACGACGCGCTGCGACCGACTGGTTTCCGTCGAAATTCCGGTATCCGCCACCAACTACGACGTTACCGCACTCGTGAACACCGGCGTCGATTTTTCTGTAATGCGGAGACGGTTAACCATGGCCCTGAGGAAGGTTCTGACCCCTTGGTCTGGGCCGCAGATCCGGACAGCTGGTGGCCATGTGGGAACTCTAGTCGGTGTCTGGTTGTTTCCCTGGTTGCTTTGCTGACTTACCCGAGTGCCCCAAGGACCTCATATGCGGTTGAGATTTAATTCAGGAGTACGGTGGCGTTATCAACCTTCAGAAGCTAATCGTGTCGTTTTCCACCCACGGACCTGTCGACGATGATACCGAGCCACGCAGGGCTAAGTTATGCGTCTGTGACGACCACGTATTGATCCCGTCAAGAGCCAGCACGTTCGTTACCGTAGAGTGTGATATCAGCCCCAGCACTCCTGGCATCGCTGAAACGAACATGTCGCTGCTCGTCGGTCGGCAAGTCTGTGCAGTTCGAGGAGTTATTGAATTGAACAGTGGTGAACCGAACTTCCAGTGACCAATTTTGGTTCTGAACCTCAGTGTTTGCCTGCAAAAACAGCTATTGCGTGTTCAGCTATTGCGTGTTTCGAAGAACTTGGCGAATTCGTGGGACAGCACGCGTTGTCCGAAATCCCGGCATCAGTGGAGGCATCGACTACTCTCATAAAAATCGACGTGAACCCGAACCTCCCGTCTAATCAGGAACGCTGCCTCGAGAGCATTATCGAATCTTTCCGCGACTGTTCTGCCTCGACCTGTAAGGTTAGGCAGACTCCGCTCACAAAACACAGCATTATAGTGGACGCTAACAAGCGACCGTTATGTCAGCCGCCTTATCCGATCTCTTCGAAGGAATGGGATGCCATTCGCCGACAAGTTCAAGAAATGCTCCAGGACGACGTGATACAGCCGTCGTCGAGCCCGTGGGCATCGCCTGGTGTTCTAGCGGCGAGGAAAGATGGAACCCTACGGCTCTGTGTTGACTACAGACTTGTAAACAAAGCCATAAAAAGACGTTTATCGTCTGCCACGCATTGATGACTCCCTGGACCGTCAACGCCACGCCACGTACTTCTCGCCGCTAGATTTACGCTTTGGCTATTTGCAAATGTAGGTGGACAAACGCGACCTGGAAAAGACCGCCTTTATTACATTGGATGGCCTGTACGAATTCCGGGTGCTCCCTTTCGGCCTGTGCTCGTCTCCTGCCACCTTCCAGCGGATGATGGACACCATGCGTGCAGATCTACAATGGCAGTCCTGCCTCGCGTACATACCTGGATGACATTGTCATCTTCTCCGCCACGTTCGAAGAGCACCTAAGGCGCCTGCGCGCGGTGTTCGCAGCAATTTCTTCGGCCGGTCTTTCAATCAAGCACGAAACGTGTCACTTCGCTTTCCAGATGTTGAAGTTTCTCGGCCACATCGTGAGCGCTAAAGGACTCAGCCCTGACCCTGATAAGACAGCCGCCGCCACTACTTTTCTCGTGCCAACCTATAAGCGAATTATGCGCCGCTTTCTGGGTCTCTGCGCCTAATATCGGCGTTTTGTGCAGAACTTCTCCCAGATTGCTGAGCCCCTCACCCGCTTCACGAAATATGCAAAACCGTTTTTCTGGGCTAGGAGCAACAACAGGCCTTCGAAGGCCTGCGCACTCGTCTCCAAAGTACGCCCATCCTTGGCAACTTCGACGAGTCAGCCGACACTGAACGGCACACAGACGCCAGCAACATCGGCCTTGGTGCGGTCCTTGTGTAGTGGCAGGATGGTCTCGAACGCGTAATTGCATACGCAAGCCGCACCTTGTCATGCTCGGAGGCGAACTATTCCACCATCAAAAAAGAATGCCTCGCAATTGTCACGGCAGTGACCGCATTTCGCCCGTATTTACACAGCCGCCCTTTTCGAGTCGTCAGTGATCACCGTTCACTGTGTTGGCTGGCGAACCTCAAAGATTCAAGAGTTCGATGTCACCATCGTTTATAAGTCCGGTAGGAAGCACAGTGATGCCGACTTTCTGGCTCGTGCTCCTATCGAGGACTACCGAGCTGATCCCGATGCCGATTCTGTTTTTTCTGGGCGCCATCTCCACGTCCGTTCTCATTCAACACCAAAGAGACTACAGTGATCTACGGCCTCTCACTGAATATCTTGAAAGAAGCGCTGAGTCGCCCCGGCAAATCTTCTCACGTGGACGGTCGTCATCCTGCTTGCGCGATGGTGTTCTGTATAAGAAACACTACAACTAGACGGAAGCTGTCTATCTGCTCGTCGTACCTGCGGCCTTGCGCGACGAAGCCCAGCAGACGTGCCATGATGACCCATCTTCTTGTCACCCGGGGTTTTTCCCGCACTTTGGCACCGATACACCAAAAGTACTAACGGCCCACGGTTGCTCCAGTTGTCCAGCGTTGCGTCAGAACTTGCCGCGAGTGCCAACGTCTCAAGACGCCGCCGGCTAAGCCAGCCGGACTACTGCAGACTAATGTTGCGCCACAAGTCCCCTTCCACTAAGTCGGCATGGACTTACTCGGCCCATTTCCGGAGTCCTCGCTGGGTAACCGCTGCATTGTGGTCGCCACCGACTACCTCAGGCGGTACTGTGAAACTAAAGCTCTCCCTCGTGGTACCGCTGAAGAAATTGCGAACTTTTTCGTTCAAGACATTGGGCTCCGTCACGGTGCACCCATCATCGTTTTAACCGACAGGAGAACAGCGTTCACTTCGACCCTTACGCAGGAGGTTATGCGCCTTAGCGGCACAAGTCACCGCAATATACCCGCTTACTACCCTCAAACGAGCGGACGAACCGAACGGCTCAATAACACGATCATCGACATGATTTCCATCTACGTTGACGCAGACCACCGCAACTGGGACGCCATACTTCCTTACTTCACATTTGCATTTAATGCTGCTCTACAAGAAACGACGCGCTTCACTCCGTTTCGTTTATTGCATGGTCGCGAAGCCACCAACATGCTGGACGTAATGTTGCTTCCAACTAGTTCCTCTTTTGTTATGGATGCTTCCCAATTCGCTCGTCACGCCCAGGCCGCCCGCCAACTCACTCGACAGCGCATCTGGCAGAAACAAGCCCATGACGCTCGCCGCTATAACCTCCGCCACAGAGCTGTTAGTTACCGGCCGGAGAACAAGTCTGGGTTTGGAGCCCAATCCGCATGCGTGGGCGCTCCGAAAAGCTTCTGGGCCGATATTTTGGCCCCTACGAGGTACTGCGCCAAGTCAGTGAGGTGAACTATGAAGTTCTCCCCCGAGGACCAACAGTTCGCACCTCTAGACGGCCGACCTCCAAAGTCGTCCATGTCGCAGGAATGAAACCGTACCACGCCCGCTAGCGCTTCAGGCATGTCTACACCAGCCGCCAGACACATGCGGCGTCCCTTCTCTTCCCACTTCTCATTATTGCGGCGCCGAGTCGGTGCCCTTCAGAGAGAGGGAGTAATGCCACAGTATGAATCCAGCCCGTGGTGCCGAACCGCGGCCGCACTGTTTTAGCTGGGACTTGTCGTGCCCTGCGCATTCAAAGGGCTAGAGGATTATAAGCTTCGCTCTAACTCCCTGCTGTCTTGCGCGCCCAGCACGTCTAATTAAACCTGGTCTGTGGGCTTCAACCGTTTATCGCTGACAATATCTTTACACTTGCAGTTCACGCGGAAGCGCGCCAAGATAGCTCAGAGCCTCCTTCGGTGTTGCTTGATTTTTCGACCGAAGAGGAAAGCTTCGATGGCAGCTTCAATGCGGAAAAAAATTTTGCTCATATTCTCTTGGCATGCAACATGAACTTATATGAGGGGTATGGCATTCACTATTCAAGATTTTTACTTTAACGGTGCAGGCACCACATTCATGTTCAGCACATGATACTTCTTAGCATGCCTTTTTAGACTTAAAATTAACCAGAACTGCATTCTCTCGTGACTTCTCTGACGTATGTATTGAATGTGAACCCCAGAGGCCCGGGAAGTTACTGAGTATCATTGGGTTGAAAATAGGTGTGCGAGCAGAAATGCCACTATATGAGTTAATAAAATTTATAATAGATATGCTGTCTTTTTGCTGCAATCTAAATGTGAAAACTTGCAACGCAGGCAGAATTACAAGTGAAAAGCACGGAGAAATAGGTTATAGAAGTGAAACACGAAAACGAAAGCAATGATCAGTTGGAGATTACTATGAGTTGATTTCTACTCCAAATACATAAGCACAGAACGCCTGATTCAGGTGTTACAGCCCCAGTTCCGCAGTACAAAGATAGTGCGTCAGCCACGAAAGCCCATATGCCTAAGCATATAAGGTCCTGCCCGTCACGCTCTTGTGAGCCATGTTTTCCCGGTGTGCGAATTTTCTCAAAAGCAGATACAGAAGCTAGACAATTAATCGAAGCGTTTTTATTGCAAGGAAAGGAATCACGTAGGTCCGCGACACGTAGAGATATTTGTATAACGCTGAGAACAATTTTGTAGCTATAGCTTCATTACGCCAGCCACTTCGCGAGGTCAGCGTGGCTGCGCGCTAAAGCCGTGGCACCACCGCTCCGCCAGCTGTACGCATGCGCAGAGTGACGACATAGTCCGCAGCTGGTGTGCGCGCCGCGCGCCTCACCGCTGGGCCGACGGCGGAGCAGGCGCCACCTGCCTTGTCAGTTGTGCGCATTCGCGGAGTAACATCATGTCACGCAGCTGGTGTGCGCGCCACGCTCCTATGTTAAGCTAGCTTTTCGAGCCTTCAGCGCGGCGGCGCCGTGGCCACCGTGGCAGCTGCCGGCGGTGCTGCGCGCCGGCGAAACCTAGCGAAACCGAGTGGGGGAAGAGTGGAGAGGGGGAGAGAGTGAATCCACGTCCAGGGATGAAGTTGAAGCAGGAACGCCCAGCGAAACGCAGCGGCGAAAGATTGACTTTGCAATGGGACTGAGCGAGTTCCACTCGGCCAGCTGTAGCTATCGCGTCACTTCAGGTTTAGCCAGAGCTAAACCCCTGTCATTTGTTTTTACCCGTTCGCTATCATATCAACTTCGAAGATGATAGTATTCCTTGCATGTAATACGGTATATATTTGTCCATGTTGCCTTCGAATAAATCAGTTGTGAGTTGGGTTCCATTCCGTCTTTCTGCCTAGTGTTGTGTTCTTTTTCGCGCCTGTAATCAAAGATGAACAGTTACCAACTTGCCGAGCAAGACGTTCTTTTCGTTTAATGTTACCAAAAAATGGTACAATGGTACCTTTATGTGTGGTAATGTTGAAAATTTTCATATTTGTATACGTTGCACATTTATAACGCACTAGGCTGGCAGTCCTCTATAATCCAGATCGATTGCCGAGGCACATGGTGCATGTTTTCACTCAGTGGGAAAGAAAAAACTTTCGGAAGAAATTTACGAATGTAATTTCAGTAAAAAATGGTGATATGGGTGAGCACACTGACTTAAGTATGGGCTAAATGCCTTTGTTATGAGAACTTTGAGCACCCCTGTCTTGAACCAATCCCCTGCTATGATGGCACTTCAACGGGGCATTTTTTTACTTTCAGTTGCCCATGACTGTCATATGTCATTTATTCCTGTCCATGCTGGGTTGGTTTACTAAATGCAAGTTTTTTATGTAAGGGCCTCGTGGCTATTTCTTCTTTACACACTTGCATTAAAAGCAACACAGAACAGCAGCGCATCATGGTGCAAATAAACCTGAAATGCAGAAGTTTATTTCAGTATGCACAGCTGGAATAATATATTTTGAGTTTGTTGGTTGCCCATCAAACGCAATGCAGAAGCACAGCAGGAAAAGGAGATTAAAGCAAGTTGCGGGTGCTCGCTAACTCCCTCTGTCCGTTGCTTTCCTGTGCTGTTTGCATCATGGGCATGTACAGCATGTTTGCACAACACTCAGCCGCGCTGATCTTGCTAACTTGGGCAGCACCTACTTAAAAAAAACAAACTGCAGCTTTAGAAGAGTTGACTGACGGGCTAGTTGGTGATCATACATACTAAAAAGATTTTTGCGCCAAAACAACACACGCAAGAAAGACGACGACACCACGGGCGCTCGTGGTATCATCGCGTTTCTTGTGTGTGTGGTTTTGGCGCAAAAATCTGTTTAAACTACAGCTTCTGCACAATTCGATCAATGTGGGCATTTCAGCGGTGCACAGCTAGAGTTGATGACTCCACCTCGGAATGCGCGATGAAAAATGTAGTTATTAGGTTCAGGAAGAACATTCCCAATTGTGCCTGCGAATAATAGCTGTGCCTGTTATTAATAACAAATTTTTCATTTGATTTTTTGACTTGGGCAGTTTCTTTGCTTTTGCCATGTCTGTGGTTTCTTCTGTCTTGCCGAGAACTAGGCTCATCATCTGAAGGAGAATGGCATGGCCTTCCATTTCTGAATACGATCCCCCCTGGGCTATATATAGCCAAGATATGGGATACTTGGGTATACAATGAATCCAATCTTTGAACAGTGCTGGCCACTGAGCCAGGATACGCAGGGATTGCTTTTGGCTCGGAACCCTTGCCATATTTGGTGGCATTGTTGTCTCTGAAGCATTCTACCATCATCCTCGAAACTTTTAATTCCCACGAGTTGTCATCTTTGGGAATGTATGTGAGGTAAGCATGGCATTTACTCCCACTTGTCCTTTCTTTATGCTCACGGTGCCACTTTGTATGTTTTGATACCGCGTCTAAGCACAAATCCATGATGCTCCCTTGTTCCAGCAACATGACTTGAGAAAAACTGCTTTCACCCAGCGTCAGATTTTCCTGGGAACATTTGTATATTTGAAACCAGAATGCGCTTTTCAATGCTATAACATGAGACAGCATTTGTGTGTATGGGCTCATAATATGGCCTATCATGTGAGCCTGTAAAGTTCGTTCTTAGAAATTTGGAAGAACAAAACCAGAGCTTTCATCTCGCTGCCTGGCATGGAAGTGCAGTTCTAAAGCACTCTGAGGAAGGCCTGCTATAAATCTTTGCCTTATGCCGTCCTGGTGATCTTTCGAGAGGTGACGTCTTGGGGCAGCCTGCACATGGCAGAGTTCTTGCAACTCCCGTGCCTGGTACATGGGAGCTGCCTTAAGCTTTTCACAGGCTTGCATCGTGTCGGCACATGCCAAGGCATCCATGTTCTCGACGCCATCCCTGTTGAGAAAAATTTCAGTATTCAGAGAGCTGTTCAGATTAGTGTGACTAGCTGGCATGCCATATTTGCCTTCCTGGTTTAAATCTGGAGAAGTAAATAGTTCATGGATTTCAGTAAGCGGTGTTGAGGAGAACCTTGTTCTTATACAGTGGCCTGTCCTGTCCATGCACCCATAATCAATCGTTACCGAGCACCACAAGTGTTCCATTTTCGATTACGGTGGTCGAGGTCAAACTACATTTCATGCTGCTAAAAATTAAATTAGTTTTCAATCCTTTGAGCTGATCTAAATGACTACAACCTTCTGGTTCAGCTGAGCAGTTGAATATATAAAAATATGTATTGTGCCCCAAAAAATTTGGCCGTCATACAGGATGCGCTACGGCTAAGTGCCTTTATGCGCTACGGCTAAGTGCCTCGAGCGCACCACAATCTTGAGAGAACTTTAATCTTATTTTAATTCGTAAGAAAGAGGACGCCAAATTGCAGACCGATCAGCTTACTGTGTGTTTTCTAAAGGTACAGACTGAGGTAATCGCTAATGAAAGCATAGTAGCATTAAACTTTAAGCAACCAAAGGGTCAGGCTGGCTTCCCTAAAGCCTACTTTACTATAGTAGACAACATTCAAACTGGTTGTAATTCTGGATTTGCAGTGGGCCGTTAGTAATAGCCTTGTCAGTTTTTGGAATTTTGATAATTCGATTACCCTAGCCTCTGTAGCTCCACTTAATTTGGGTCATTTTTCGCTCCATTTCAAAATCACTGGTTTGCGGCAGAACGCAAAGTGACGTTAATCAAATATCGACGCTCCTTGGCGCACGTACAACGCGATGTTTTCTGCCCGTCCGCGCTGGAGTGGTGAAGTGGCGAGGAACGAGGAGCAGTGGGGCACGGGCGGAGCTGAGATTGCCGCGCGGTAAGGGCGTCACGGACTGCCGCGATTTGATTGATGACGTTGTGCGCTCTCCTGCAAGCGCGCGGTTTTTGAATGGCGCGAGAAATGATCCAAATTAGTGAAGCCACAGCAGCGTGTGTAATCGCATATCAAAATTCTAAAAATTGATATGGCTATTACACACGGTCGGTTGCAAATATATAATTGAAATCATGAGCACATCGCTAATAGTTAAAAGGTTAGCAGTTAGAACTGAGTTAATCACTTTACTAGTTAACATGATTCGCCTGTTTTTTGACGTCCACCAGAACATTACTGTGCCGCGAAAAGCTTCTCTTTGTCTCAAAAACCTCACTTTTAAACGTTAGCGGCCCACTTTCCTCGAAACACTTAGTATATCTTTTATATATTATGAAAAAGCATTTCAGTCAGTCGAGATGTCACCATTCACGCAGGCATTACAAAACTAAGGTCTAGAACAGGCTTATGTAGATGTACTGAAAATATCTATAGCGGCTGCATAGCCACTATAGCACTCCATAGACAAAATAATGAAATCCGACTAAGAAACGCTGTCAGGTAGGCAAGACAATGTCTCTAGTACTGTGCACAGCGTGTTCATGGTAAGTATTCGTAGATCTTAATTGGGAAGAGTTGGGCGATTTGTGTTAATAGGTAATTCTTTAGTGTGCAAAATGCTTTAGCAACCTGTGATTCGCTTATGATGTTGCCGTGCAAAGTAACTCAGCACACGAATTGCAAAGGATATCGAGAACCTAGGCCTTCCAAGGCGAACGGTTGGTGAAAAAAAAATATGCAGAAAACTAAACCAATGTTCAACAGTTTCGAAAGGAAACCGAAGTTTACGAAAGGCAGCGAAGTGCTGAAAGTGATAATGGAGTATATGTATTTCGGGCTGGCGGTTAAATGAGATCCGCCCAACGACAGCGAAATAAAAAGGAAAATAAGAAAGGTGTTGCGTGTATTTGCCAGGTACTCTCTGATCAACAGTGGCAGTTTGCGAGTATCCCTAAAGTGGAAGATATAGAACAGCTTTATCTTACCGGTACTCAACTATAGGACAGGAACGTGAAGCCCAAGGAAAAGGTTCAACTGCAAGTTAAGACAACGCAGCGAGCTATGGGCTGACAAATGATAGGTATAACGTAAGGAGACAGGAAGACAAGAGAGTGGGTCTGGGAACAAACGCGAGTGAATGACAACCTAGTTGAAAGCAATAAGAAGAAATGGGCGTGGGCAGGGCATATAATGGGAAGTCTAGACAACCGATGGTCGTGTAAAGTCACGGAATGGATTCCAAGGGAATGGATTCCACGGGGTGCTAGAAAGTAAGGTTGGAGGGTGAGGTTATGGAAGTTTGCGCGGATAAATTGGGCGCAGCTTACACGCGACATAGTTAATTAGAGAGAAATGTGCGAGGCCTTAGGCTTTCGTCCTGCAGTGGGTGTAGATAGGCTGATGACGACGAAGATTTATATGCTTGAGGTGAAAGAGGTCGTGTTTGGTCAAGCCTACATACTTGATTGGTTACATTGTCTGAATGCTTCCAATTGAGGAAATAATTGCCTCGGAGAGATGTCGGGGAAAATTTACGGTGGGTGCATAATCATTACTATGCGACTACAACGCGTTAGCATTTGGTCTTCTGCTTGATTTGAATATGTTTACTGTAAATCCTATAGGCTCTCTCATTATTTCTTATAAACTGTTCTATGTATCTCTTTGCTTAATAAACGTTCCGTGCTCAAATTGCTGAGAAAACTGATGAGCATCTTTGCTGCACTCTTGGTTGAGTTATCCGTAGTACATAGTTTCAGTTCTTGCTGAGTCATTCGTTGTCTCTTTTGGCGGGTTCTTCCCGTGGCAGCCACGTTCTGGCCTCGCTTTCTTCCCCCTCTTTCTCCCCCCCCCCCCCCCAACCGTGGAAGGTGGCAGCTGGCTCTTCCGTGTACCGAGCTTGGCAGGAGACATGGTTCTTCCCGTAGAAGCCCCTTTCCGGTCTCTCCTTCCTATCGCCTAGAAGACGAGAGATAAATTACAATGAAACGTCCATCTTTGGGAAATACACAGAACGCTCGACTCGGCCAGTGAGCACATGAATGTCAATGGCATCCGCCTTTAGCACTGCGCAGAAAATTGAGCCGCGTATTGTACTTTCGTAAAGTTTTGCCCCTGAACTAATACGCTAAAGTGTATTTTTCCTCGTATTGCGAATCGCAGTTTTTTTGCGCAACACATTATTGATGCCAGTAAATTTAAGGACGCCCTGTAACTGTACTACATGGACAAGTTACAATTTATAGCTTTATGCTTAAATAATGTTTACTGTTTTTGTGCTTCCTCAAAATGTATTCTTTAAATTTGTTCCTTTCGACTCCTTCTCGGCAATAAATAACACCAACAGTATTGTGAAATAAAAACTAATTAAATTGTTTCCTACAGGCATAAAAATTTACACCCAGTGGGGCACTGATGCACACGCGCACGCGCACTAGAGACGCAAGGGAGTACCAAGTCGCGTCGCCCAGTAGCTTCCCGGCACTGCGGTTGTGCGCCGGCTGGGGTATTCTCGATTGCGAGCACAGCAAGAGGCAAGCGTCTTCTGGGCGCCGTGAGTGAAGAAACCAGGAGACCGCATTCCCAATAATTCTTCCCACCCTTCCTTTCGTCCCTAAATCATCGACCTTCGCTGCCCTCTATTCTTCACCTTACCGCTCACACAAGCCTCCTGCCCGCTGTGTGAGCATAGAGGCAGACCGACAACAGCACACTGATCCTTTACAGCAAGGTCGTTATTCGCGCAGGAGATTAATCACTGGCTCGTGCGCCTGCGAGCCAATTTACCGCAATACTCGGCTCCTCCTTCGCTGCAAGACACCTCTGTGGTCGGGCGATTGAGAGCGAAGCGAGAGGCAAGGAAATAATATTAAAAATGCTAGTAAAATTAGCGCTGCCACGCTAAGAAGCGTGAAATAACACCTCGAAAAAAAATGCGACCGAAAAAGAAGGCGAAGAAGTAACGGTAAATGAGAAGCACGAATATTGCTTCTTCTGAATAAATGGTTCGTAACATGTACAAAAGCGGTGATTAAAATAGTCGGCTTTTTACAGCGAACAGAAGTGACAATCACGTTTGATTTCGGGCTATCGAAAAGCTAATCACCTTAGTTTTGACTTCCTGGATCTATAGGTTTCATACTTCTCTTCAAACAGAGTTGTTTGTTGGGCGAAATGATTTTTTAAAACATTGTGTATTTTTCTCGTTCTATTGGTCCGTGTAGGCCTGGATTTAATGAACACTTCTTTTTGTGCAAGTACTGTTGCCGAGATGCCGAGGATTAGATAACTGTCTCTCGTGACTGTCAATGCAGGGCCCGCAATGTATTCTTGAAAGTGAATAAGCACAAAAACGAAGCCGGTCATTAGTTGTCCAGTTGTGAGTAGTTCAGTCCTTAGGAAATACGTGTCCTTAAGGCAAATGCAATAGGCGCGTCCCTGGCGATTGAATCTTTCTGGATCAGCACGGAAGCAAGTCTACATGGCGATTCTCAGAACATCGAAAAAGATTCTTTCTCAAGCCACAGTGTCCACTCCTATTGAGTTGCGTGTCGTCGTCTGTTATGCCTGTTACCTGTTATGCCACTTTGTGGGGTTTTTTTTCAATTTCAGGGTGTGTTCTCCAACAGCACGCGCAGTTTCACCGGATCTATCGCTCTCTCCTGCAAGAAGCCGTAATAAAAATTCCACGAGCCCAATGGTCAAGCAGTCTAGAAGCTCCAGCATCGATCTTGTGACGTAAGTACACAACTCTTTTCACACCTAATGGGTACTTTACTGTATTAAGTCGTTAATTTTCTGCGCTAAAACAGACAAAACCAAGTACATGCTTGGAGCATGCTTGTGTATGCCAGACACAACTACGTCGTCTAAGTAGGCACTAACGCCCAAAAGTCCTGTCAGTGTGTTTCAATCATGCTTTGAAATCTGGCTGGAGCTGCACAGGTTCCAAATAAGAGTCACTTTCCTTAAAAAAAACCGTTGATAATCTTTATGACCAGAACAGGGGTGATTGTCAAAATGAAGCAACCTCCTGGTACAGTACACTCTATATGCGCGCGCAAAGCGGAAAACTTAGCAACACCACGTATTCGGATGAATATATGAGCTCTTTCTTGCAAGCGGTGCGATGCTTTCTTTGCTGGCGCGTTTACGCTCCTTCTATGACAACCACAAATCGAAATTCCGCCACCACATCAGAGGTTTTGCCCCTTTTTTTGCAAATACCCCTGATGCCAGCGCCTAAACTATGCGAGAATTTTAGAGGAGCCGACAGCAGAAATAGCGAACACATCATTCCTACCAGTGACTCAATTCAGGTAAACGACATTCTCATAAAGAATAGAAGGATGTGACAATAATGACTTGCAAAAAAGTTGCCGACGTAATTCAAGGATCATGTGATAAGTGTCAGGTGGCAACGATGACTTGCAGAAGAAAGGTTGCTGATGTTCAAACGCAAATAGTTTCCGATTTCTCCAATACAGCAGCCTGCAGTACTGCACAATATTTTTAGTGGTAAAGTTTTCGTATGATTTTTCGCGACACAGAATTGACACCCGTGTTTTGGTGCTGCTGTCAGACCCACACCTGACAAATGTGTTATGTTGCTTGCTGCCTTCACTGTGAGAGATACTATTGCTTTCAGGCGACATGGAAATTAACCCCGGTCAGGAGGACATTGAAAAGTTGGAAAAAAATGTTACAAAATATACTCGCTAGTCAAAACAAAACAAGTAAGGACTTATCCGCGCTAACAGCAAAAGTGGCACATAAGCAGAAAGTACAGGGAAATACAGGGCAGAGGCGTGGGAAAAAAGTACAACACATGTTGTTTCGCAAGTATGCGACCTGGAATGCATGGTTGCCATTCTTAGAGCTGCCATTGTGAGGATTGATCGGAAAAAAATGACCTTGAAAATCGCTCTCGAAGAAACAACATGCTGATTTACGGTCTGCCCGAAGAAGAAACGGCCATAACGCCTGAACAGCTGGTTACATTAGTCACGGAGACGATTTCCAGGTGGACTTTAAATCAACTGCAAAGACATCGAGCGTTGCCACATGTTTGGTGACGTAAAAAAGAAGAGCATAGACCTATTATAATCCAGCTACTTGACTGCAGGTCTAAGACAGATTTTTCAAAGTGCCCACAAACTTAAAGGAAGCGATTTATACATAAAACAAAATTTCCCTCCACGAGTGCGCTGATCTATAATGCGCTGTGGCAGCACTCCGAAGGTATCAGAAATGCTTCTAGCAAGGCCAGCTTGCAATACGATTGCCTGAAACTGGACGAGGTGCGATACACGTGGGACGATGTCGGTAAGCGTATCGTTAAAGACAATTCTGTCATCCTACTGCGCACTGTCAAAGCACTGAATGATACTCCACTGTACCTAGTTTAACGCTTCTGAGCCAGAATGCGCGAAGACTTGCGAACAAGCAGGTCAATATTAGTTGGCAAGTTGAATGCCACCACACTCTACAATATGCGTTACGAAAATTTGACAGAACGATACAATGTTGCGGTGGATACTCAATTTTTGCCTCCTGAATACTCAGTTTAAAGAAAAGTTAGGCATTCAGTGCGCGGTGGTGGTGTGCCAATCCTTATCAATAACGGTATTGAATTTTGCTTACTACCTGAAAGTTCTAAACCCTAGTGTGTTTCGAGCAAGATTTCTGCCTGTGGTTTTGTCATCGTCGTCTGTGCTGTGCACCGTCTACCTAGTAGCAACGAGGACATATTTTGGAGTCATCAGTGATTACATTGTTGAGCAGTGGCTTCACACATTGGAACTGATATAGCTGGTGATTTTAATGTTCCTGGTGCCGAATGAGTCTCTTTTATCTCTACCTCTTGTGATAAGGCAGTGCGATTTATTAGTTGACATGGCTGCTTCTTTGGACTTAACACAAGTCGTTCATGTTCCCACAAGTGAAGGTGCTATTTTAGACCTCTTTATTAACCAGCAGCTGCTGAAGAATGGTTTTCAATGTCAATTTTTTGACGGTATTTCTGACCAGCAGGCTGTTATAGTTAGTTTTAACACCGCATGCAAACCCTGTAAGCTAACGTATGATAGCGTTCTGAACTTTTGCTCAGCTGTTGACGGCTCCATTGTCAACATGTTAGCATTGCTCTTTGCTGAATTTTTTCATAACAGTTACTGTTGTAGTGTCGACGCTCTTCTTGATCAATATGTCAATATTGTACGTGAATTTTTAGCGAAGTTTGTTCCTGCCAAACGCCTTAAACGCTGCTCCAAACACCCCTTCTACACCAGAGAAATAATTCAGATTACTCGCCGCATCAAGCGCCTCTGTAGTAAGCGTCACTCAAACGACAACTGCGAGCTGGTAAGCTCTCTCAAATCAATGCTGAAAGCTCAAATGAAAAAACCTGGGGCTTTTTACTAAAATAACACTATCACACTATTTATCAGAGAAAACCCGTCAAGGTTTTGTAAATCTGTAGATCCATCCCAGCCCATACTTCTTCAATAATAATAGAAGATAAGCCTTCCTGTTACCCAAAATGCGTTTCGAATCCTTCAGTAATTACTTTAGGTCTCGTTTCAACATAGATAACGGCACCAACCTAAAGTTCTGCATGAGCACTGCGTTGGTACAGCTTCCTGACATCGAAGTAACCTTTCCCGGCGCCCATAACTTAGTGTTACACACAGATAACTCCAAAAGTTCGGGACCAGACTGCATACAAAACGCATTTTTGAAACGATACTCTGAATGGAATGCCCTAAACCTATCTATTGTCTTCGACAAATCGCTCGACTGTTGTGCTCATTGTTAGCATCTGAAAATTGCTAATGTCATCCCGGTATTTAAATATGGACACACACAGATGATCACCAATTACAGACCAAGTTTAGGTTTATTTTTATGGCGGTTTAACGTCCCAAAGCGACTCAGGCTACGAGGGACGCCCAGTAGTGAAGGGCTCCGGAAATTTCAACCATCTGGGGTTCTTAAACGTACACTAACATAGCACAGTACACGGGCCTCTAGATTTTCGCCTGCATCTAAACTCGACCGCCGCGGCAGGGATCAAACCCGCGTCTTTCGGGCTAGCAGCCGAGCGCCATAAGCACTCAGTCACCTCGGCGGCCCTATTACAGACCAATCTCCTTAATCACAACGTGCTGCAAAGTTTTAGAGGATATTATGCATAAACATGTACAGTATTTGAGCATTAATAAAATTATTTCAAGCACGATTTTTGAGCTTGGTTCTCCACCGTCACCCAGCTCATTGCATTCCCTCAGGATATTTCGTTTGACTTCAATCATCTAAATTATCAGCCAGGCCTTCATAAAAGATATTCCACATAAAACCATATTCGTACCATCAATCAGTTGATAGAGAAATGCGTACAATATAACCAACTTCTATATACAGCCTTCATTGATTACAATAAAGCATTTGACTCAGCAGAAACCTCAGCAATTACGAAGGCACTGCGGAGTCAGGGTTTAGAACCTTATGTGAAAATACTGGAAGATATCTATAGCAACTACACAGCTACCATAGTCCTCAATAAATTCAGCGTTAAAATTCTAATAAGGAAGGGCCGCCGCGGTGGCTGAGTGGTTACGGCGCTTCGCTGCTGGCCCGAAAGACGCGGGTTCGATCCCGGCCGCGGCGGTCGAATTTCGATGAAGGCGAAATTTTAGAGGCCCGTGTACTGTGCGATGTCAGTGCACGTTAAAGAACCTCAGGTGGTCGAAATTCCCGGAGCCCTTCACTATGGCGTCTCTCATAGACAGAGTCGCTTTGGGACGTTAAACACCCATACACCAAACCGAATAAGGAAGGGCATTAGGCAGAGAGACAAGATTTCGCCAATACTGTCTATTTACAGGAGGTATTCCGAAGTCTGACATGGAAATTGTTAGGGAGAAAAGTTAATGGAGAATACCTAAATAATCAGCGATTCGCTGATGAGTTTGCCTTGCTCAGTCACTCATGAGATGTACTGCAAATCATGATCAATAAGTTAGACAGCGTGAGCAGGAGGGTCGTTGCTTGGTTTCGTTTTCATTTGTGCTCTGTGCGGTTTGTGGTGATACAGCTATGCAGCTACGCAGGCATTTCATCATAGATCCGAAGCATCCGACGGCGCTTGACTTTAAGTGAGCAGAGCATAGTAACTTGTGCCTGCTTGTCCTGAAGTCCGTTCGCGCAATCGCTCCGAGCCATTTACGCAGGAATTTCGGCTTTTCCAGCCAGGAGCTGTGCACAGAAAGGTGGAAGAAACGAAGATTTTGTGAATTTAAAACTAAACAGCCTGCTACTGTGATCAATGTGCGCATTTCTCGTAGGAATCTCGGACACATTTCTTTTACAAGCAGAAGTACTATGACAAGCGCCACTTATGTTAAACGTAACTGTCAAGAAATCCATATCAATCAATCTGACGGTGGCCGGGCATTGCATGCATAAATGACTACACTTCATGAATTATTTCGCGGGAGTACCATCATGTTGTACATGGCAGCAGGAACACGGCAATCACTCACTTCTAGTAGAACGGATGACCACTTCCTATTTCATGTTTCTCTTTCCAAAAATCTCAGCGCAGCCCCAGGACAGGGTTAGGGCCCGATCTTTGTGCGCGCAAACAAATTTCCCGCAGGAGGGTGAGGGCTCGGAAAAGTTTAACGTGGAATGGACACAGGGCGCGAATCTGCAATAGTAGATGGCACCCATTACACATTTCTATTTTTCATCATGCCTAAACGAAAGCTCCTAGAGTATACTGTTTTAAGCATTAGCAATTTTTTAAAGAACGCTAGTTCTGAAAAGTGCCTCTGTTGAACGTAAAGAAATTATTTTCGATGGTTAGCTTTAATTGGCAGCTTGAAGAAAAAGCCCGTTCTCACCGTGGACAGATTCGGTGATATTTTACGCCTGTTCGTTTTCTGCTGATTTTCTCCAAATTACAGTCAGCAGATTTTATTTTAACACATTTGTATTGTAAAACAACGTTGAAATACTCATCTTCTTGGAAAAATGTGTTTTTCTGCAAGCTATAAAATACATATAGCCCTAAAATGAGGCCTCTATAGGAGTACTGCTTTTCAGATGGCTCTTTCATGAAGTGAAATATACTCTCCTCTGGGCATCATAAATACCACCTTATAGTCAGGCAAATTATTTCAAAAATTTCCTGTAAGAATTAGTTAAAAGGAACAGGCACAAGCTCCTGAAATTTACTATAAATTTATCTGCAAAGGAATATATAATACATTTAATTTCCGTTCAAACTTGTTTGAGAGCGGAACCTTCATTCGAAAATAAAATGTCTAGAGAGCGGTAACACTTTCCTCCTTCTAGCACTCCCTTATACCTCTTCAAGCAGAGGAGTACTCCCGCCACTCTTTTTCTGAGGAGTATCTAACCACTGTTTCGGGAGTGCGCAATGCGACGAGCTATTTACTTCTATCCGGTTGTTTTTCTGGTTACAGCGCTAGCGAAAACTAGATTGTATTTTGTGCATTTGTTAGCACATGCTGCTGGTGTGCTAGCGTATGTGCCCAAGAAACCATGATATTTTTTCAGCGGAATGCGTAAAAAATTTGAAACCACTAAGCGCGCTTCACGATTATTTGGCCGCACCCGTACACGGACCTTGGAATGCGTCATTATTCGCACTGAACGAGCTTGTTTTACATACCCTGCGCTAAAAATGTTCCGACGTCACGGCAACGGGATGGCTATTTTATTGGAACCGGACAAAGATGACGATTTGCGACGTACGGGGTGAGAAACTAAAAGTTAAAACACGAAGAGCAAGATGCTGCGGTGCGAGGGCCGAGTGATCCAAAGGCGCATTTCATTCGGTGATCCCGAGCGGAGCCCTAAAATCGCGAAGGAGCATAAAATCTCTCCCAGCCAAGTGGGATTCAGGAATCAAATACATATCACCCCTTGAAGCACCCTTTACCGTTAGCGGAACAAGAAACCGTCCTCCGGATGTCCGATTAGAACAAGCCATAAGGAAACCGGGAATCAAGCTGCTCTAGCTGTTTGCGCCGCCGCTGTTTCAAATTCTGCTCGAAGCTGGGTGTTTTTGCTGCTAGATATTATTCGGACAACGGGTTTTAGAATATTTTGGATCTGTTTATATTCTACTTCAGGCTGGCCGTGATTTCTATACGATGCTGTTAATTTGCTGAAATAAAAGCGCTTCGTGCGTAAAAAACTATAGCGGAAATAACTGAGCGGCTTTGAATAGGCATGACAGGTATAGCGTAAGAACTACATTTACACCTGTGTTGCAGTCTTCAGATAACGGTCAGTTAACTTCCATAAAGGCTGCACCAAGGGTATATGCTTGTGGGCGTGGGTTCAGCCTCGGGCTTCACCATCAAATAAATGTGGATTGTTGCAAAGTTGACTAAATTTCTAATTTTGCGCTATGAGAGCCGAGAAAGGTCTGTTATTTCGTTTTGCACAAGAGTCCCATCTAGTTTGCAGAACGCGTTTTGCGTTGCCACAAAATCTCACCGGAGACGTCAGTAAATGTTTTGGAAGGCTTGACAAAAAAATGAGGCGAAAAGACGTGAAGGTGAAGACAAGCGCCACCAGTGAAGGGCATTCAAGCTCTTTTCTTTAGGCCGACAATGAAAAGATGGAACTAAAAAGGCTACCAAACGCACTAAAACAGCACACGGCGCAACTTAATGTACTGAATGTGCCAACTGCAAATTTTAAACAGGCGGTTAAAATAGTGAAAGCATTGTTTATTTGCCGACATTTTTCCACCTTGCTTTTTTCAGTGCTGGCACCAAACGCATTTTCGTCACTTCTATCTCAGCTAAGCAGACACGGTGCGCGTTCTTTCGCCGTGTAGGCTTCAAAAAGAAACCAGAAAAAAAGACGGACGTGTCCAGCGAGTGGCTTCGACTGAAGGGAGACCTGAGAGCGCACGCAGAGCTCTGCTTCGGCGCTCATCTTTGGAAATCAATGCCATCAGGCCAAGGACGAAGGCGAACCATGCAGGTGTGTGCTACATAATTCTGAGCAAGTTGCAATTTCCTTGAGAGGAAAAAGGAGTGCACACGGTGGAGCGTTGCGCCTTCGTCGGGACTCCTTACCACGTAGTCAGTGGCACGAAAATCGCTTCGTACTGCGTCCCGAACCAAGGCTGGCTGTGCATATTGAGTGCAAAGGTCTACGTCGGTTGCTTCTGCTCGCAGGTGTTATCCGACTACTTGTTGGTGTTTTTCCCCGAATAACAATTACCTCGTGCTACCTGCCGAAGCGCTGTCGGAGAGGCGCAGCCGTTCCATCGTTTTTGCGTTGTACGTTTCGTTTCAGCGCTTTCTTTCCAAACTACACTGACGACTACATATGTGAAAAGCTAAAGCTATTCACCAGCAACAGTTGCTAGAATGTGTAACGCTGAATATAGAATTCTCATAGGCACTTTTGTTTTTGGAGGGAAAAAAATTGCAGACTCCATGTTTCGTTTGGTATGGCTTTTGTGTGGTTTAACGTCCGAAAGCAACTCAGGCTATCAGGCAAACCGTAGTGGAGGTCTCCGGAAATTCGGACCACCTGGGATTCTTTAACGTGCACTGACATCGCACAGTACACGGGCCTCTAGAGTTTCACCTCCATCGAAATTTGTTCCGCCGCGGCCGGGATCGAACCCGCGTATTTCGGGTCAGCAGCAGAGCGCCATAGTCACTCAGCACCGCGGCGGCTCACAGCAGTATGTATGCATTAAAATCATCTTAAGCGCTTATAGGTTCGAGTACGACACACGCGTGGGAACCCAATTACATATGCCGTAAAATGCTGTAGGGGAAGGGAAAGCATACTATTTTGTCCCAAAGCAATTAGACTACAGGACGGTTTCTACAAGAATAAAACGAAAAGTTTTGTTCGTCGTTTATTGGGGTTTAACGTCCCAAAGCGACTCAGTCTATGAGGACGCCGTAGTGAAGGGCTCTGTAAATTTCGACCACCTCAGGTGTTTCAGCGTGTAGGGACATCGCACAGTACACGGACCTCTAGAATTTCGCCTCCATCGAAAAAGAAAAGTGTTTGATCTGGAGCTCCATACTGAACACTGAGAAGCCGACAGAGGCTGACAGGCTCTGAGTTTGCCGAAACCTTCTCGCCTTCTGCTTTTTCTTATCTCTCTCTTTTCTCCCTCACCTTTATATCCCCTCATCCCTTCTCCACTCATCCCATCTACCGGTTAACCTCGCCGCCTTTCCTCCTCCTCCTCCTCCTCCTCCTCCTCGAAGAACAAGGTCACGAGAGAGTTGTGGGAGGCTTTTTTGTATGGCTTCAGGGAAAAGCGTGGGGGGTACGTAAGCGACCTGTCATTGGTTTTGACCAAAAATGAAATACTCTTTCTGGCAGCTTAAGATGGTTCAGCATGACTTGTGCGAAAATATCGAGCCACTTTCGGATGCTATCATGCTTGCTTGGCTTTTTGCTGGTTTTTCTGGTTTTTGCTTTTTGTCTCTGTTTGCTTTTTCCCATTATTAATTGTGTATTAATATGCGCCCCTTCGAAATAAACCCAGTTGATAGTCTGCGCCTGGTGTCTCGTGTTGTATCGTCTGTTTTGTCCGTCCTGAAATCAAGCGCTCCCCTTTTTTAATGAAAGACCAACTAGCCCCTTTTAAAGCACTGCTGACTCCTCCTCCACCACACCTTTCTATCGTACTTTCTATTCGACTGGAGAGAAGTTTAAGTTTCCAGCGCCACGGTTTGAGGACGCCTGGTTTGCCTGCCCCAGGTGGTGCCTTGCCGACGAGGTAGTGTAAGTAAATTGCTACTTAAACGCTATGAATGAGCAAGGTAAGCCATGAAAGGCACTGAAGCCGCCACTGGGGCTATGGTGGCGGGCCTACCGAAAGGCGTGGGTTCAATCCCGGCCGCGGCGGCCGCATTTCGTTCGAGGCGAAATGCTTGAGGCGCGTGTACTGTGCGATGTCAGTGCATGTTAAAGAACCCCAGGTGGCCGAAATCATCCGGAGCCCTCCACTACGGTGTCCCTCATAGTCTGAGTGGCATTAAGACGCTAAATGCCACAAAATCATAAACCATAGAATACATTGAATATGAAATGAATATCCAAGAGAGCCCGGAAAAAAATGGAGAGAGTAGAAAACCTGGTGGACTTTCATGGCGTGAGGTAGCCTTCAATGAGTTACGGCATGAATTCCGGTGGTGTAGGAATAAATAATAGCCCGAATACAAACAGTTTAGAATGGTAGACGAGTTGGTGGCTTATCACGACCCAAATAGGGCTCTATCTTCATGCGCCGCATTCCCCGCACACAAATTTCGGTTTTCTTTCGTTAACTTGGTAGAAAGTTAGCAGCGTCATTCCTGCTCATGTTACAAGCAAAGCTTTAAAATAAGATTAAAGAAATTCTTTGTTCAATTGAAACTTCACCAAAGATGGAATATGTGCAATAAGAATCTGTTCTTACTTGAAATATATTTAGCCAAGAAAATGAGTCCAGGCGCGATGCGGCCGATGCTTGCGTACATTTCCTGCAATAGCGCGTACCGTTGATCCTGGAAGTTAGGATCCAGAAGCGTTGAACGCTGGTCGATTGCTAGCTACACTCGCTTCCATGTCTTCTCAAAAACAGTCCAATCCAGGTTAGCACACATGCCCTCTCTTTTAAAGCACGCCGAAGCATAGGGTTTTCTGTCGTACAGTGGCCAATGAAAAACAGGAAATGTCGCCAATGGTCACCGACCTGAACATCGAGTCATGGGTGATGGTGGAGACCACCTGACATAAGGCGACGTTGCGCCTCTTCTTCGTCTTCAGTAACAATGAGAGGTATAGCGGACGCCTCAGTTTCTGCTGTTTCAGGAGCAGTCTTTTCTAGAAAGGAACACAGGCAACATTCTCGTCTTCTTTAGCGCTGAAGCCCAAAATCAAGATGGTCGATGGCATTCATTCGCATGTCAAAGAATGTTTATTTTTGTTGATTACGTCTCCGAATGCTACTAACATTAATTTGCTCTTCAAATCTTTCTACGCTTCCCTCAATGACATTTAACGGCTTTTCGTCAGCCTCAAAATTTCGAGCACTGAGAGCAATGATTTGCATAATACTGAGATCCGATACTGCAGCAGCAATCAGGTAGGCAGGGAAATCTGAAGCCTATTGTATTGCCAAGAACGCTGACACGTGTGTGGCGAAACCATCCGTTGCAATACAGAGAAATGAGATAGCCTTCCTAGATAAGAGTCTTCCATCCGCTGTGTTTCTTCGATGTGTTTATGTTTTTGTTTGTTCTTTTGGCTTAGTGCGCTTTTAACCTTATACATTTCACGTTGTTTTCTAAAAAAATTCAGTTGCTTGACAGCGCCCGTGTCGTCTTCTCTTTCCTTGGTTCGTTGTCCGTTTTGCGCTCGTTCACAATATGAATCACTTCCAACTTGCCCAACACAACGTACTGTTTTGAACAAACATTTTGGACATTGGAAACCTATAGGGAACCGATATAGAAACATTGAAGTTCATGACTTATTCTCTTCAAATATATACAATTTTTATATGCAGCAAATAATTTATGAAAAATTGCGCTCCTACAATCTTTGATATTAGAAAATCATTTTGTCGAGAATTGTTGGGCATACACTATCTCCTCGGCTCCCATCACTGTGCAGTTCGCGAAAGTGGTGCTACACAGGGGTAGTGCTTGAAACATTTTAGATGGAAAATACGGCTGTATGTGCGAATGGTTTGTGCAGTAATTGCATGTACCATGGGTGGCCTCAAAAAGTAATATGGGAGTCAGAACTTAAATAAATCAACCGCTAGTATCAGTTACACTGCACCAAGAACACTTAAGTTGAAAAATAAACATTGGCACTAAAACGCATCTACCTTGAAGGCAAATAAATCGTTCAAGCTTGTTAATATCATTACAGGATGTTCAAGATGAAAGAGAAAGATGCGGGCGAATTGCACTAACTGAAATGCCCGCGTAATACCGATAACACATAATCCGTGCCGAGTACCAGTCTCGCTGCTTCCTCTTCCCCAAGGCCGCATTTGTTCACCCTTTCTTGGTTCGATTATCTTACCACGAGAAAATTCTCTCTAAAACGCAAAAATCGTTGGAATAAGGTACCCGACAATGAGACAGAACACCGTTCTTCAGTATCGACACCACGGAGGTTTTCTTTGTGTTCGCTTACCACGCATCATGTAATCCATGAAAAATGCGAGATGTTTCTTCACTCCAATCACAAAGTTCACAGGCTTCGATGTATAGCTGAGCTGCAGTGCCTGCGATCAATACAACGAAGAGCAGAGCTAAGATACAGGCGCACAAAGTTGCTGCTCAACCTAGGGAAAGCAAGGCGCACGCAGAAGAAAATCCAGCGCAGAATTCAAATCTTCCAGTCTGACCAATGGAAGACATTCAGTGAATCGCTGGATCCTCGAAAGCCTCTTTCACGCATTTGGAGTGTGGTGCGTGGTCTACGAACATTTACTCACAAGCTCCAACCATTCAAGTCTCTCGCACTTCACCAAGGACACAGCCAGATCGGAGATTGGTGAAGACGTTTGCGCAAGAATAGCAGGCCCCAAGAACCAATCAACAACTCAGATTTGCTAAGAAGAACCTACATCTAGAGATTCGCGAATGGACATCTTTTTCTCCATGGAAGATCTTTATGCCGCCATGGCTGGTAGCAGACGGTCATCATCGCCGGGTCTGCACTTCCAAACCTTGGTCAGGAGGCTCGACGTGCTTTTTTCGATCACTTCAACTGATCATGGTGTGCGGGTGCAGTTTAGGACGCGTAGAAATCAAGTCGTCTGGTGCCACTCCCTAAACCTGGAAAATCGCCCCTTGACCTCGCACCGTACCATACAGTTGCAATGCCTAATTGCGTGGAAATTCATGTAAAGGATGGTACTTACACGAATTAAGTAGTATCTGGAGCGCTACCAAATCTACCGAGATATAGTGTGCGGAAGTCGACGTGGACGTTCGTTTATTGATAGCGTGATTGTCCTGGTGTCTTGAGTTCGACATCAGATGCGTCTGAAGCGCTTGACCGCAGCGTTGTTTCTGGATGTTAAAGGTGCGTACGATAACTTCACTCATCAAGCTAGTTTGACGCTCTGGAATCTGCAAAACTTGGTAGTCGCATGTTCTGCTGGATACGCATTTATTTATCCGACAGATCACTCTTCATGCCGACTGACGACGGACCAACGTCCTCACATTTCACTTCCCGTGGGGCCCCACCAGGGTGGAGTACTTAGCCCAAAGTTTTTCAATCTTCAGCTTGTAGGCCTTGTCGATGCACTACCAAAGTCGGCGCAGCTCTCAGTCTATGCGGACAATATTTTTATCTGGGCATCAGGAGTTCCGTGACCACATGTTTGAGCAAGGCTTCAAAAGGCGGCAAGCATTCTTACAGCCTACCTTCGCCTGCAAGCCCTGGAAATTTGTACTGAAAAATGTTGCCTTGTCGCCTTTACACACAAGAGCACGTCCCATTACACAGTACGCACAAATGGGTCAACAATACTCTACGAAGAAGCCATCACTTCCTTGGAGCAATCATCGATCGCAATGTCTCGCATGTCTCGTACCTTAAAAGGCGACTGACATCAATCGTTCACGTTCTCTCTTTTCTCGAAGGTAAGCCGTGGGGAATATCGGTGCCGTCGATGCTCCAGCTGTACACTGCATCATTCATGGTACTCCTTCGGTACAGTCTCCCTGCACTCTGAAACTTGAGGAAAACCAACAACGGAGTAAGCCGGGCTAGTTGGTACATTCTTTTGATGGAAACAGCGCAGCAGACGGGACCAAGAAAGGAAGACACACACACGGAAAACGAACATACATTGTCTATTTTCTGGAAAAGCAGCGCTGAACAGACGAGGACAGAGACGAGGCGACAAGGACGGGCGCCTCGTCTCTGTCCTCGTCTGTTCAGCGCTGCTTTTCCAGAAAACCATGTACCAACACGCCCAACTCGCCGCATTATACATTGTCTACAATCTGTCCAAGCTCAAACTCTACGGACGTGGCTACGACTGCCAAAATGCGCGACTAAAGCCGCAAATGTACTCATCGCCCAGGAGAATCCAGCGATTACCTATATAACAATCTAAAGTCTTGAGAGCGCATATTCGTCACCTTTCTCGAATTCCCACACACCATCTTACCAGTCTTCCTGCTAACCGGCCGCATACAGCATATGCGAAGATTAATGATGCCCATCACGACTTTCTACTATCTCATATTACACCAGCCTCTGACCGTCCTCTCTATTCGGGACTCTGCACCAACCTCGTGCGCTTCTTTCCATAGCAGGCATCAAAAAAGGCTGAATTTTCACCGACAGCATTAAAACAGACCACTCTTGAATATTTGCCCGACAATCACGGACACCGACTCCACGTATACACCGATGGCTCAGTGACCCCGCTTCCCCCAGTTCTTCGGGCTCCATGGTCATCCCCGTCAGGACCATACTTAAGAAAGTGAGAAGATCACACTAGACTACATCGACTGGTGCAGAACTTACCGCTATTTGTGTCGCCATTGAGGTTATCGCTGAAGAAAGGCCCCAGCAATGGTCTGTTTTCACTTATTTGAAAGCAGCCCTCAAAGCCTTACAATCTGCTTTTCGTCATGGGCCCCATGAACGACTGGTCGCGGAAATTCGAAAGCTGCCCCACACAGTCCTCAATAAAGGGTTCAATATTGTCTAGCAGTGCCTGCCAGAACACAGCGGCATCGCAGGGAACCACCGCTGCGACGAGGCCGCGGGAAATGCTCACCACAATGGTGATTTTCTGTCCACCCCCATCTCGGAAGCCGACGCAGCGGGTAGGCTTCGAACACTGGCGCGGGAGATCACACTTGTCTTGTGGATTTCCGGCCAGTTTTAGAACACGCTTATATTATCCCTGGATCCTGAGCAGAAGCTACGGCTTCCATACGGCCTACCACGACGTGAGGCAACTTTGCTGTGTCGTCTCTGGCTCGGTGTCGCATTCACAAACCATTACTCTACTCGGATCGGCATGTCTAATAACCCTGCATGTGACATCTGTGGCAGTGATCAGAACATATCTTATATTCTTTGTGAATGCCCAGCGTACAGTTCTGAAAAAATTTTTCTACGCGATGCGCTAGAACACAACAATTCACGCCCGCTCACGGAGTTCAAGATTCTTGGACACTGGCCGCCGCGATCATCGGCGGTGAGGGCCTGCCAGGCCCACCTGCGGTTCTTAAGAGCGTCGAGCCTGCACAGCATGATCCTACACGACATGGTGTGACTTTGCTGAAGCGTTTCGCCTCATCCCTTTCCTACAGTGCAGGGTAGAAAACTGGTTTCATATACCGGTTAACCTACCCGCCCTTCCTTCTCCTCCTCCCTTCTTATAACTACGGCATATTCGAACCTGATTCATAAAGCGAGGTTGGGTAAATTAATTAAAGACGCTAAACTTGAGGTCTGGTTACGCTGCATATCATGCATGAGCCGGTTCTCATTCCTAAACGATTATTAGAAACGAGCAGAGTATCCAAGCAACTAGCGGCTTCTACTCGATACACTTTTCGCTTCGCTTCATCCTCATTTTCTGGAAATCTTCCTAATTTTTTTCTCTCAGGGCGTAAAGCTTTAAGATAAGAGTTCTAGCTAGGCTGTAACTTTCACTGTCACTAAATTATTGTCAGTAATGCCGGGAGCCAAAAATCAGCCTTTAAAATTTCAGCTGCGTCTTTCACAAAAAAGGCTAAAACACTGCACCTTCTCACTGGTACGCACGGAGGTTTTTCTCGAATGGAGAGGAAAGCAGAATTGGCTTGCAGAGTAACGCGTGTCTAAGCCATGTGTTATGTCGTTTCGTAACCTCGCGAGCGCCAAGCACGCTCTCAGAAAAACAGAGAGTCGACAGGCACTTCCAACTCGGAAACAGCTTTCTTCTGGTGAGCTTATGATTGCTTCTTTCGAGACAAGCGCTCCTTTTTGAACAATCAGGTGAAAGGCTGAAGTTGGGTTTGCTTTGAAGTCCTCCTTTAACTTCCCAAGGAGCAAATAAAACATGTTGAATTGCATTTAGGAATTCACTGAGTTTACCCGAACTCGATTAGCTATCCTGCCATAACCTGAAGGCAACCTGGCACGTCCTCACTATCATCTGTACATGAAAAGCCAGATGAATGCAAAATCAACAGTGTTAATGCACATGAAGTTGGTGCCTAATGAATTCCCCCTTTTCTCTAGCACACTTCCACGCGCTAGCCATATCATCGAACGAATGAATTCAGTAAATATATGTACAGTGCAAGATGTAAAATTCGGGCAAAAAAAGCGAAATATTTCGAATGGCACAATCTGTACATTGGCAGAGCGGCATACTGAATTTCGATGATGCTCGAGGAAATCGAAAAAAAATATCGTGTTGAGAAAGTTGTTGAGTCCATGCGCAGTCGTCTGCAGCGCCTGAAGCACCTGGAGTGTTATGCCTCTTGTGCCACTGCACGAAGCTTGTGTTTGAGAAACGCTCTCTGTTGGTGGTGAAACCCAGCAGGTTTGCGCCACTCGAAACTTAAGACGTATGCGGGCTCACTGAGAGGAATGCACCTGGCCCTTTTTCAAGTGTGCAGCAAAGCCAGAGCACGCTGTCCAGTCCTGGGCGTGCAGTAAAATGGTGATTCTCATGGATTAGCTTTGATGAAATTTTCGCAAATCGCCACCAGATCGAGCTATAGGGGGCGGCGCCGTCGCACCACAAGTATGGATAGGCAGCCTGCGGCGCCCGCTGAGACCTATGCGCGCCGGTTCACGGGAGCTTTTCTGCCAAAGAAAACGTGCCCTCTGCAATAGATCAGTGTTATACTTCTTGAAAGGTTTCGACTGTGCACAGATAAGCTTAGAATCAGCAAATGGTGCGTAAAATAATCGCGCATTGTAGGAAAACACAGTACTGGCACGCAACCACATAACTCCTATTTTGGAATTTTTTCACGTTTCGGCGTGCGTTTTACATGTAGTGCGCTCACGGGGCTGATATATTTATTGCATCACATTTGCCTAACGGCAGTTGTGTTTTTTGTTCGCCCTTTCATCAATGTGCACCCCAATGCCTGCGCGACAGAAGTAATATAGTTATACTGGTGTCAGATAGGCGAATTCAGTGTGACTGTCAGCGGATGCATTTCGCCCCCTTGAAGTGTCACTGTGTCAACCCGGTGTTGCGCTTAGATGATAAGTGCCATTAGAAACCTACTTTTTCGAGCAGCGAACTAAGCATGCGCTTTTCCCCAACATTTCTCTAAGGCGAAGCCGCTGTGCCTGCCTTCCACGACAGGCACTTCACTGGGCAGAGACACGACGAACTTCGGGACGATACATTAGTTGCTATGCTCAGCGGATTGAATTCAATCCTAGTAGCGAACTTCCCAGCAGGTGTGTCCATAGATAGAAAGCGCACGTATGTTTTTGCTAGGCGAAGCTTCCACTTCTCCGAACTGTTCACCCAAAGTGAATCACGCCGGTATTGCACCAGATTTTTCGACACACTGGAAAGCTGACTGTTCACGTTTACCGCGTGAAAAGTGTTTAGCTGAGTGGAGTGAGCTCGTCAAACTTTCTGCGAGGCCATTAATTTTGCACCTAATTTCAGTTAAGTTAATCATGTGACACTCTACTAATGACTGTGAACGCTACTCTCGCTCGTTTAAATGGAAAGTTTCGCCGTCTGACAAGAGTATTACAGTCACCAAGATTTAGGATCATCAGCAATTAGTTTTTTTATACGTTGAAGTGCCAGCTATAAATTAGATGCTCCAAAGACAGTGCTGATCACTGCGCTTGAGTGCGGTTAGGCGTGTGCAAGAGTTAACGTTTGAGGGAATCTACATTTCTTTAACACTGTAATTATGAACTGTGCCAGTCGTCTACAATGCATAAATTGCGTGATATTTGGAAAACAGGTATGGAAAATAAAACCTTCCATATCAATTCGCTGTTTCGAAAGAAATGGCTGTCTTTGTATTCTAGCGACTGTTAACATCTATTACTTCTTGTCAAGTGAACACCGCGACATATGAAGGGAAAGGTAGTTGAGTTAGATGATATTCAGTGTTATTATACTAACCTCCATAGACTGATGTAGTACATGCGTTGGTTGTGCATGTTAGCGTTATTTTTATTTCTCAGACCCAATGAGCTTAAAAGGGAGAACACTCGCACTTAGACAAATACCAATGTTACAAGGCTGAAAATGGTGTACCTTTATCTAGTTTCACCATGTAGTATGTGCTGTTGTATTTAAATGCTGGGCTTGATATGAATCCACGATTGATTTCTGGGGCGAAATTTGCTCACTGTTGCGTTATGACGGATACGAAATAGCCTGAAAGTTAAACAGTTATCAAGAATATATAAACGCCCTATATATGGCATTCGAAACAGACCAACGTAGCGAGAAGAAAAAAACTCAAGTTGACAATGCAGACAGACTGCATAATATGATCCGTTGAAACTGCTGACGGGTATATACAATCTCTAGGTGGCTGAATACAATTGAATGGACGGCAGCGACCTGTTCGCTGTGCATTGTCACAGAAGTTAACGCCATCGTTGCTCTGTTTAAGACATCGCGCGGCAAAGAACCTGATGTGCCGAAGACCGACGGAAGATATCATGATCCTGCATTGTCTACTCGATATAAATTATTATTATCTCCATTGCAGCGTAAGAGGCAGGCAAGTAAATAGGTGCGCACTGAAACCGCGAAGCAAGCAACAGTTATGGGGTTTAAATGGGGAGATAATAGTTTATCCCCGCTTACTCGCGGCTGACACGGTTCAAAGCCGCCCGGACCCCACCCCGTGATCACGTACGCTACCGAGCGCACGCCAACCACGGCGGCCATTGCTCTGAGGGAACAAAGAACGACACATTGGCTGACACAAACCGGCATTTATTGCTACAGCAAAAATAACGCCAGCTAGCAAAAAGTACGCTAATGAATTGAGGTCGTCCGACTCACCAGCAAGGTTCCGAGCTAATGTTCGCCCACGCTAGTGCAAGGGATACCCGAAGGCTGGACGGGAGCGGGCCTCCCCGTCGCGCCCCGCCGGCGAAGAGCGGATCCGTCAGCGACAAGTCCGCTCGCGCCAGCGATCCCCGCCCAAGAGCCCCATGCCCCCTCTCCCGCGCTGCTTAAAGCAGTCTCACGCGCAGCGACGCTGGCGCCCCCCTGCTAGTTAATGTAACTGACAAGGGAATGCGTTCCTCCTCGAGGTGAGGCTGCTGCTGCACGGTTCCTCGCGGGAAAGCAAACACAGGGGGCTGCAGGGTAGGTCCCCACATCCCCCCAACCTTAAGTAGACACACGCGCCTGAAAGTACATGCTATGGAGGAGTCCCCTGGTCTCTACGTCCTTGAGGCACGTCTTGCAGCGGAAGTCACGCCGAAAGCGTCCACGCAGACCTCTGCGGTGTTCCGAAGGCGGCGTGAAGGTCTCCGCTGGGACGACCCGCATTGCCCGCGGACTACCGTGTCCGCAGGCCCGCGAATAGAAGGCCGGTGGGAAAACTGCAGGCCAGGATTCTGCAGTAGTTGCCAGGGCAGCAGCAGCCGGAGGTGACTGCTGACTGCTATCGCCACACGTGCCCCGGATAGATGCGGCGAACAGGATACAGGCCGCTCCATCGCAGCGAGACGATGTGTACCGGACAGCAAGCCTGGGTGGCTCCTCCGGATCTGCAAAATTGTCGAAACGCTTTCGGCGTGCCTTTAACGTAGGTCACAGGAGGGCAAACGGCATCCGCAAGGGCCTCATGGCACAATGCCTAACTCGCTAGCAAAACGTGTCGGCTGCTGTGCAAACGCAAAAAGCGAGTGAACAAAGCCCTTTCTTGAGTTTAACGAGACTGCTTAGTTCTTGCGAGGTTACAAAAAAACGGGCGGGCAGCAAAGTGCGCCCCCTCTCAACACCACGGTCCGGTGGTCGTGCCTCTTCTGACGTGGTGCAGGCAGCTCCGAAAAGCATTAGGCCTAACTACCACTCCGAAAACGACCGTGAACACAACAAAGCCCCGAGACGGGTTACGTGCACGCAGACGCGAGGAGACATCAGCTTTCTGGGGTGGTCCTACCCCACTCACTGCACAAATCAGCTTCTGAGCGGTCGGCGCCCACCATATCGGACGGTGTCGGAGCGCCTGGTGCCGAGCTGCAATTCCAGCGAGCTCGTAGCGGCACCCGTGGCCCCAGGCCACCCGGCTCCCAGAGTCGAAGAAGAGACAGTAGAGAAAATGTATACAGACACTCGGACCACTCACGCGTCTTCCGTACTCACTCGCTTCGGGCTCGTGGACTCCGCGGGCGCTAGACCTCGGGCTCCCTCGATGCGGACCAAGTGATTCTCGCGAAGAAACTCCAGGGAAAAATGTGCTGAGCATGATGAAAAGTTCAAACATGCTACAGCGCAACACACCTCGCACTCAACAAAGCATGCCGCAGGTCCTAGCAATCAAAATTCCCTCTGGGCCTAGCACTTGTCAAGTCCGGACAAAGAGCGTTCCTCGAAACGACAGTCGTCCAATGTTCCAAGAGCAGGCCCCACGTTGGGCGCCAGATATGTGGGGCTGAATTGGGGAGATAAATACGTTCTCCCCACTCAATCGCGGCTGACACGGTTCTAAGCCGCCCGGACCCCGCCCCGTGATCGCATACGCTACCGAGCGCACGCCAACGACGGCGAGCCTTGCTCTGAAGGAACAAAAAAACGACGCATTGGCTGACACAAACCGGCATTTATTGCTACAGCAACAATAACGCCAGCTAGCAACAAGGTACGCTAATGAATAGAGGTCGTCCGACTCACCAGCAAGGTTCCGAGCGAATGTTCGCCCGCGCTAGGGCAAGGGATACCCGAAGGCCGGGCGGGAGCGAGCACGGGAGCTGGTTTCCCCGTCGCGCCCCGACGGCGAAGAGCGGAGCAGCGAGCGACACGTCCGCTCGCGCTGGTGATCCCCGCCCAAGAGCCCCATGCCCCCTCTCCCGCGCGCGGGTTAACCGTCTCACGCGCAGCGACGCTAGTGCCCTCCCCTGCCAGTTAATGTAACTGACAAGGGAATGCGTTCCTCCTCGAGGTGAGGCTGCTGCTGCACGGTGCCTCGCGGGAAAGCAAACACAGGGGGCTGCAGGGCAGGTCCCCCAACCCAGTCAAGAGGAATGTCTGCCGTACGTGAGCACGAAAACATCGCTGGCTAGCAGACGACGCGAGCGGGCGTCCACACTGCGTTGGGCTCGCGGCCGTGCCGCGAGGTAGCGACTATGCTCGACCTCACGTAAAGTGACTTTAATCTCGCGGCCAGTAGGAAACCCAAGCTCGAGTTTCGTCGCACACTAACAGCGGCGCGGTTCTCCCTTAACGGCGAGCGTAGAAGTATAGGCAGATTAGGCACGAGGCCGCAGCCGGTCTGAAGGCGCCGACGCGTGCGCTCTCTTCTTCACCTCATCTGCGGCGTAGCAGATGCCGCCGCTCTCCAAACTCCGTGTTCTGATTCGACAGGGTCGTTGCAGGACAGTATATATTTGCGGCTGTTGGTGCATAATGAGCATAAAACAATTAGCACAAAGAAAATCAGGAACGATATAAGGTACGCGTCCTGGTTTCCATCGTACTAGTAATTTCGCTGCTCGAGGCGGCATTTTTCTGACCGCAGAAGCGGCCACAGAGATGCATAATGAGGTTACAAGGAAGAGTTTTGTGGTGTTTGCAACGGTACACAGAACACAAAGCTACCAGATCTACCAGTCAAGCGGAACATCTCGGGATACTGGTACGAGTAAGAAATGCGGGGTGGTGATGTTTTCAACCGGGCACAAAAAGAAACAAATATTCAGCATCCTGTCGCATGATAAGGCATACGTTTTTGTGCTTTCTTCTGCTTATGGCCTTTGGCCTAAGCCACAATTTTCTTGGAGTCTAGACAATTAGGGCTGAAGAATTTGTTCAAAAATTTTCTAGTATGAGAGCGCAGAATATTTTGAGTGCACATTTATCCCCACGCTTGTTGAAAGCGCGTCGCTCACACGTTACAACAGAGCACTAGTTGTTCGGCACCACTCGCACTGAACTATGCGCTTGGTCGGCAAGTTCTACGTCTGTGAAGCCAATATTGTCACGAAAGTCAAATGCATGCTTCGCGTGAGAACCGGAATTGCCGAAATTATTGCTAGGCGCAGTTGCCTTGCTTTCGCAGCGCTTAAAGTACACCTTAAAGTACACCGCAGCGCTTAAAGTACAAGGTGTGCAGCGATGGCGTAGAGGTAGAACATCCGCCTCGCGTGCAAGAGGACCGGGGTTCAAATCCTGGTGCCGCGCAATTCTCCACCGGGTTTAAAAAAAAAAATCCGCGTGTCGATGGAATTGCATAACCAGGCCTGAAGTGCGGCATTATCTCGGTGACCAGAACCGACAACGCACTCTCTCACCAGAGCAGGATTTGGCCACCCTGGTGTAGTACTTGGCCACAACCTTCTATGATCAAACCAATTAACCCTCGGCCCTCAGTCCCCAGCGGCTGCAGAGCAACTGACCACGGCGGCGGTCAGACCTGTGACGCAGCGGAGGGTGCTAAGAATCTCTGGCTCCGGACAGGCCGCCATTGGAATCTGAACCTGGCAACGTTTAACGCTAGAACTTTAGCTAGTGAGGCTAGCCTAGCAGTGCTGTTCGAGGAACTAGCGGGAATTAAATGGGATGTGATAGGGCTTAGCGAAGTCAGGAGGACAGGTGAGGCGTATACAGTACTAAAGGACGGACACATACTGTGCTATCGCGGGTTAGAGGGTAGACGAGAACTAGGTGTGGGTTTCCTCATCAATAAGGATATAGCTGGCAACGTAGAGGAGCTCTACAGTATTAACGAGAGGGTAGCAGCTATAGTAATTAGGCTGAATAGGAGGTACAAGCTGAAAGTGGTGCAGGCCTACGCACCCACATCCAGCCATGATGACCAGACCGTTGAAAGCTTCTATGAGGACGTAGAATCAGCAATGAATAGAGTAAAATCGCAGTACACTGTACTGATGGGCGACTTCAATGCGAAGGTGGGCAAGAAGCAGGCTGACGACCACTCGGTAGGTGACTATGGGATAGGCTCTAGAAATAGCAGGGGAGAGTTATTAGTCGAATTCGCGGATAGAAATAATTTACGGATGATGAATACCTTCTTCCGCAAACGAGAAAACAGGAAGTGGACCTGGAAGAGCCCCAATGGTGAGATTAAAAATGAAATAGACTTCATACTATGCGCTAAACCTGGCATCATTCAGGATGTGGCCGTCCTCGGAAGGGTGCGTTGCAGTGACCATAGAATGGTAAGGTCTAGAATTAGCCTAGACTTGAAGAGGGAACGGAAGAAGCTAGCGAAGAAGAAGACCATTAACGAGTTAGCCGTAAGAGGGAAAGCACAGGAGTTTAGGATAGCGCTGCAAAACAGATACTCGGCTTTAACTGAGGAAGATGATCTTGATGTTCATTCAATGCACGATAACCTGACATCAATAATTACGGAGTGCGCAGTAGAAGTAGGCGGCAGGACAGTTCGAAAAGATACCGGGAAGCTATCTCAGGTGACGAAAGATCTGATTAAGAAGCGCCAAAACATGAAGGCATCTAACACTACCGATAGAATAGAACTAACGGAGCTATCAAAGTTAATAAATAAGCGCAAGGTAGCCGACATAAGGAAGTTTAATATGGAGAGAATCGAGCATGCTCTAAAGAACGGAGGTAGCCTAAAAACAGTGAAGAGGAAACTAGGCATAGGTAAAAACCAGATGTATGCATTAAGAGACAAGCAGGGCAATGTCATTAGCAATATGGATAAGATAGTCAACATAGCCGAAGAGTTCTACACAGACCTGTACAGTAGCCAATGTAATCAGAACGCTAATGAGAAAGACAGCAGTGCACAGCAATGCGTCATCCCGCCAGTAACGAAAGATGAAGTAAAGAAAGCCTTAGAAGCAATGAAAAGGGGAAAAGCAGCTGGGGAGGATCAGGTAACAGCAGATCTGTTGAAGGATGGAGGGGACATCGTGCTAGAAAAACTAGCCACCCTGTATACGCAATGCCTTATGACCTCGACTGTACCAGAAGCTTGGAAGAATGCAAACATTATCTTAATTCATAAGAAGGGAGACGCCAAGGACTTGAAAAATTACAGGCCGATCAGCTTACTATCCGTTGCCTACAAAGTATTTACTAAGGTAATCGCTAATAGAGTCAGGGCAACGTTAGACTTTAATCAACCAAATGATCAGGCAGGCTTTCGTAAAGGATATTCTACAATAGATCATATTCACACCATCAATCAGGTGATAGAGAAATGCGCAGAATATAACCAACCTCTATATATAGCTTTCATTGATTACGAGAAAGCATTCGACTCAGTGGAAACCTCAGCAGTCATACAGGCATTGCGAAATCAGGGGGTTGAAGAGCCTTATGTCAAAATACTGGAAGATATATATAGCAACTGCCCAGCTACTATAGTCCTCCATAAAGTCAGCAATAAAATTCCAATAAGGAAGGGCGTCAGGCAAGGAGACACGATCTCGCCAATGCTGTTCACCGCATGTTTGCAGGAGGTATTTCGAGGCCTGAATTGGGAACAGTTGGGAATAAGAATAAATGGAGAATACCTAAATAATCTGAGATTTGCTGATGACATTGCCTTGCTGAGTCACTCAGGAGGTGAACTGCAAATCATGATCAACGAGTTAGACAGGCAGGGCAGATCGATGGGTCTAAAAATTAACATGCAGAAAACCAAGGTAATGTTCAACAGCCTAGCAAGGGAACAACAGTTTACAATTGGCAGCGAGAGCCTAGAAATTGTGCCGGAATACGTCTACTTAGGGCAGGTAGTGACAGCTGATCCGGATCATGAGAGGGAGATAACTAGAAGGATAAGAATGGGGTGGAGCGCATATGGCAAATTCTCGCAGATCATGAGTGGCAGTTTACCAATTTCCCTCAAGAGGAAAGTGTACAACAGCATAATCTTACCGGTACTCACCTACGGGGCAGAAACGTGGAGGCTAACGAAAAGAGTTCAGCTTAAGTTAAAGACAACGCAGCGAGCCATGGAAAGAAAAATGATAGGTGTAACGTTAAGAGATCGGAACCGGGCAGAGTGGGTGAGGGAACAAACACGGGTTAATGAGATCCTAGTCGAAATCAAGAGAAAGAAATGGGCTTGGGCAGGGCATGTAATGCGAAGGCAAGATAACCGCTGGTCTTTAAGGGTAACGGAGTGGGTTCCAAGAGAAAGTAAGCGTAGCAGGGGGCGGCAGAAGGTTAGATGGGCGGATGAGATTAAGAAGTTTGCAGGCAAAGGGTGGATGCAGCAGGCAAAGGATAGGGTTAATTGGAGAGACATGGGAGAGGCCTTTGCCCTGCAGTGGGTGTAGTAGGGCTGATGATGATGATGATGATGATGAAAGTACACCTGTCTGGATACCCCGTCAGACAATTTTGAGTGCGATATTATGTTGGCTATATGGAGCATGTCAGAAGATGACGGTCCCACCTCGACGCACACGTCGTGCGCATTGCTATGGCTATCCTTCAGTGGTGTGTCACCATGCACTGTTAATCGTCGGTCTTCTCGGCATAAAAATGATGGACAAGTTTCAAAAGCAAATACGCTTTCGTTATTGATCTTTCTTTAATACCTAGCAGCAAACGGCAAGCGCAAAAGAGCGTGCTAGAGGGCTGCAATGAAAGCAGTGAGACGCCTTGCCACCACTGAACGCGCCCGTTCCAGGCAACACGGGCCTTTAGGCGAGCATCCATGTTTACTTTGTAAGCGAACAAAAAAAAGCAACACTTCTACTTTGTAAGCGCAGATGGCGTTCCTCGTCATTAGCAGTAGTACCGCTCAGCGGTGCTTTCGCAGCTGATACGCCAAACCCGTTCTGTGACGTAGGCAAGATGCAATGGCGCTGGTGTTGCTGGCTCAGTGCGGCTGGGAGTAACAGGTTTACGCCTCATAAGAATACAGGGAAACAAAATTTTTCAAAGCAGTTTTCTGATATCACTTTGCCCCTAAGATGTCGTCTTTTCGTGAACAAAAGAAAAGCACACCGTTGAATAGACTGTGGAAACATGAAACATTATTTCGAGGGAGTTGTATTTTTAAAACACCACGATCTGTGCTTGAGGTCCCCCATACAACCCCCCGCTGGCGGTACTGGCCGGGAGCGCCGCCCTTTGAAAGACATGTTAGCAGAAGTTTACGAAATATTTTTCTGGTTTAACTGCATACTCTTGAAACGCGAGCGTTCTTTCGCAGACACACGAGTAGTTTCATTAAGAGTGTGCCAAAGCGTACAACAACAATTCGAAGCTGATATCATTTTAAAGACGTCAGGATAAATCTGCGCTATAATGCACCCCCATGTTGCGCTTTATCACCTGTGTGTTTGCCATAATTGCACAAGCTCTTCGCCGAGTCAGAAGTGCTGCCGCGTGCTCTGCATCTGCTCAATAATACAGTCGTTTAAACTAAACAGCCTCCTAGACAGCTCTACACGCAAAAGCATTATCAACGACAGCGCATACGATAACCCAGCCGCGTCTGGTAGCCTCCGGCGTCCGCGAGCTCCCTTATGTTTCCGAACACGGTGTTTGTCTACAGGCAGATACCCAAGCATGGCTAAGGCCTTTGTACATGTCCTTTTGTAAACCTCAACTGACCACTATATGTATAACTATGATACAGTTTAAAGTTATTTAATTATTGACCAATCTGTAAAACGCAGAGTTTGTATCACTGAATAATTCTGACTACAGAAGTTTCACAAAACAGCTGCCTCCAACTCCTCTCCATCAACACTGCCTCATGTTGCAGACAAGCTGAAAATATAGCCTGAGAAGAGAGACTAGCACTATATAGTGATCACAAGTTGCATTGCAAATGTTAGTCTGAAAAGGAACATAAATACAAAAACTATAAGTAGTGCATTCCGGAGACAGCAGAAAGCTATTGGATTCTGCAAAGCATGCAACGCCTTCGTTATGTAGCCATGCATCACTTAACATCATCCTGTTGATGCCACGAAAATTGAGATATTTATTAGTGGGCGTTACTGCTATACTGGATGTCACATAATGGTGTCAATCAGTTGACCAGTAAACTATACCGATTTCAAGAGCTTTATGTCGTTTCAGGATTTCTTCACCGTAGTTAATTTTTAATTCGCCTACTGCTTTAGACAAACGGTTGCAGCTCACCTTGCAATGATTCTGGGGTTTCATCACTCTTCTCAAGCAATATTTTCTGCTTGTATCCTGTTGAATGCAGTGTTGATGCATAGGAGTCGGGGGCGATTGTTTGTGAAACATCGTGACCGAATCGGTCTCTGTTTCCTCCTTTGAGCTGTCCACCTGCCTCGTCTCTGTCCCAGAGACTTTGTATCCAGACATTGTATCGTCCGGCCGCAATGTGGCAGCCAAGTTATTGCGTTAACTCCGCCGCGCCAAGTTCTTTTAGTACTTTTTTTAAAATTAAAGATGATGGTAACTTCAGTGATGCTAGGAGGGCAGCCAAGAACACGAGCAGAATATAAGGAGAGCAGGAAAATGCTAAAAAGCAGCAGTGCGTGGAAGATATCTGCTAGGGACATTATTGTGAAAGACAGGGCTATTCGCGTGTACTAAAGGAAATCTAGTCGTCAACGAACATTAAGCGACAGAAACTGTTGCACAGTAAGACTACTGAATCTATTCAACTGTTTCCTATAATAGTTTTCTCGTTCGATCAATCCCGTCCTTCCATACAATTCAAACTTCTGTTATAACCTCTTTTGATGACAAATTAGTCATGATGACTTCTCTTCAAAAAAGCACATCCTTAATGTGATAGGGTAAATACTCATTGAATCACGTCCACTATTAAAACACGCTGCGTCCCCATTGCCGTAATCGACACGATTTTAGTAGAATACTTAAAATGACAGATATGCCAAATAACACCACCTGCTACCTCATTTTTTTATTTTACTTTGTCATGACCTATTAACAGTATATTTATAATCGTTGAAACCAAATTTTCATTTCACTGCAGTTTTTCATCATGCTGCTTGTCTGTATTATTGATTGCATTTGATTCTAGCACGTTTATTTAGCTGTCCTCTACTACCTTTCTGTGACTTGTCGCTCGATACCTCCCGGCATTGTCTCCTTCCGACCTCGGCTTTTAGTGAGAGGTGTCCCGGCCAAACGAATCAAAGGGAAACCAGTATCCTCCAGTCGAAAGCGTCGGGAGAAGGCTGACAAATCTGATGTCGGCCCAACCGGCAATGGGAAACACGCCCCGGTCGTTCATTCCGGTCCGCGTGCTTGACCGGCACGATGGCCAAGCGTAAAGACAAGGGCATAAGCGGGAGGCGAAAGGACGGCGTAAAGCAATCGGCACATTGCAGGAAATCAAGCTCATAAAGCCTTAGGTGGCTGCTCAGCAGCACGCCAGGCTTCTTTGGACTCCGTGTGGATAACGTCCAATGCTTGCATTTCCTTACCCGTTCCCATTTGTCTGTATGTGTAAGGACTTCATGTTGGCCGGGGAATTTCTGACCGGTATCATCTTTAACCCCTGGTCTGACTATAACTGCAAGAAGTATCTTTAATGCGGCCATGTCGTGTGGAAAGCTGTGAAAGATGTACAACAATGTAAATCGGTCTTTTCGCTTTCAGGGTGAAACCTGTATTTACTAAGCTTTGTACGGGGCTAGGTGGCACTCCATACTTCTCTAGTGAAAATGTGCATACACAGACTAGAAAAGAAACAATTAAGAGGCGACGTTCAACTACCTTACTTCAAGCATTTATTTCTCTGCTGAGAGTAAGACCTATAGACACCAGCAGAAAAACATGAACATGTCGCTGTTTCGGCTCTGGCGTATCCGCAATGCGTGCTTGTATAAATATGTGTTGTTTAGCGAAAAATTTATCATAGGTAGAACTGTTGTAATTTTTTTTTGTCACTGTGGGAACTCGCCCTGCTCTGCTCTCTTGGGTTTCCTTCCCGGCCACACATCCTAACTAACGAGGCAAGGCGCATACGTCGAATCCAAACTAGCGCCATGGACGCCATGCTATTGTTGTGGGCACGGGAGAGACAGCGCTCTCTCTCACTTATGTCTGAGAATTGACGCGCACGGACGTTCTGGCGCGGACTGCGCTCTCTGATGGAGGTAGAGGCCTCTCGCGAACGTTTCCGGCGAGCTCGCCCCCACCGGCCTCAGAGCTTCTGCCCTTCCCTAGCGTGGGCGATCACTCGCTCGTAACTTACTGGTGAGCCGTATGACTTCGATTGCACTCCTTAGCTTGTTTTGTTTCTAGCCGGCGTTATTGATGTGAAAATAAATGCCTTGATGATGATGATGATTATGAATTTTTATGGCGCAAGGGCATATATGGCCAAAGAGCGCCATAGCACAATGTATTTTCGACTTCACAAGGTGGGGTCAGAGACCGATTTCCCAAGCATTTCATCCTAAATAAGCCGAGCAGCAGACCAGGGGAAAGTTTGTACCCATTGTATCACCGGTGGGTACCCGGCGGCACTTGCGATCGCACCCCGCATCTCCCGCATGCGAGGCAGATGCTCAGTCACTTGGCAACCGCTGCGGTAAAATAAATGCGTTTCTGTGCAAGCCTGTCTTGTTCCTTTGCTCCCTCCGACCAAGGTCCGCCGTGGTCGGTATGTGCTTGGTGGCGCTCACAATCACGGTTGTGATCGGCGGTCTGGAAGCTCAGCCGCGGTTTAGCGGGGAAAACGCATTTATCCCCATAGTCAAACCCACATCGTTTCCCGTGGATGCGCTATTATAATTAAAAAGGAAACCTGATTTCTAGCGCAATTTTTCCTCTCCAGCTCAACCTTTCATAAACCACGTAAACCTCGATTGCTGGCCGGGAAAGTTCCTCGAAGAAAGCTTACTTCATCGATGCAGAAAGCTGCAAGCCTAGCACGGGCACCAGCGAAAATATTGAACCTATTCTGTAAAGGTTCTGAGTAAGTTCTTGACTATTCCAAGTATCTTGTAGGCCTTGTTACCTATCCTGTGGGTTTCCATCAGATTAAGTTCGAAAGGCACCTGCTAAAAGCGTGTGGCTGGGCAACAAGTATTCAATGAGCGCCTTATTGATATCATGCGTTTAAGCGCTAGCCACACTAATAACGTCCTTCCTTACAGCTCTTGTGCATTTCAAACGGCCGCTGTGCTGCTGAAATATTGTATTTCCAGCACACATAGTTTGGTACGCAGGTGCAGCACAGATGCAGAAGGGCTGCACAGGAGGACGTTCGGAACCAAACGTTCATAAAAAGTGAAAAAAATCTGATTTCGGAAACTGTTTACCGGTGCCGCCAGCCCTTTACTCATTGTTTATGAAAAAATGAGAAAGAAAAGAATTTTCATTCGCGTGTAAAAGTGAGTCGTTAGTTATTTTTGTTAGGAAATAAAAAGAATAGATCATTCACATTTTTTTTAAAAAGAACACGAATGGTGCCAGGTCGTAACTCATGATACCACCAGACAACTTGTCTCCACTTCCCTCCCTCTCCCCACTGCAAAAGGACGTAAAACCCACAACTAATTTCACTAGACATAAGAATACTAGGCAGCTCGTGTGTTGCAGATTTATGGCCAACGGCCGTGTCGCTGCCAGCTGCTTTCCAATCAGCTTCGCCCATCCGAAGAAGCATCTGCATTAACAATTTGAGAATCTTTTTAAACGCATGCTTTCAGTACATAAAGTAAGAAATTAAGTAAAGTTCGGTAATAATTACTTTCTAATTGAAATCTAATCAACCTTAGTTCTTTGCGTTAATAGTTCAGACGAAATGTAGTGCATATCCCTGAAGATGGTCCAATATATGTGATAACTATGTTTCAGCCTTGTTTTACACCCCACCCCTCCTCCTAGTTCTCACACTGTATAACTGGTTCCACAAGTAGAAGCTTGGAAACTGTGTTACCTGCGCAAACTCTGACGTAACCCTGCTGTCGTTCGGACGAGACTAGTATTCTGGTGCTGTGATTCATCTCGAAAAACATCAGGCCCTTGTCACGAACTTCGCTTTTCCATTGTCGAGTTATCATGAGACCACAGCCGTGAGAGTAACTGGTGTCGCTAGGAGTCAGATATCATCTGGAGTTGTCCTCACATTGCGCGCGTCCACTGTGCGCGATCTGGTTCGATCATTGAAAGCACGTCTTGAGTATCGTGTGCCGCCGAGGTCCTAAAATTATTTTTGACAGCGGCAGATTCCACTATAGTGGGGCATCTTGGTACATCAGCTTTGGAGCGCGAAATTGCATACGTATATCAAAAACACCAGCTCGAGGTAAACAGATCTGCCCGAAAAAAATAACGCAACGTTTCTGCTGTGTTGTTAAACTTGTATAAGTCAGTTCAGTTTCCACTACTCCTTTATTACAGGCATTCATAATGACTGACAAGATTTTATTCTCTCTTCTTCCCAAAAACTTTATGCATAGCCGTGCCCACTTCTAGCTGGCCCTAGAGCCTGCTTTCCTGCAGGCTGTTTAAAAACTGTTTAAAAGCAGTTTCGGCATTCTTAGACAACACAACGGATTTCCTCGTCGATTCCCGGCAATCAATAGTACGGCCTGCCCACTTTACGTCTGTCAGTCCCTATTAAGCCCCATGCGGTAAGTTTGGCAGGTTGCTATACCTGAATTTCTGGGAACTTTTACCTGACGACCTCGGAGCAACAGTCCTGCTCAATCACAATGCCAGTCGCCTTTTCTAATAGTTCGCATTTTTGGCCGCAGTAACGTGAACATTTAAAGGACTATAGACACCAAATTTTAAAGTGTGTTGGTTTCTTTGGTTGGTTCATGTTTATGAGAGTTAAACGTCCGAAAATAACCAAGACTATGAGGGACGCCTTTCTTCTCTCAACGCCTTACACGCCACAGTCATCATTCGGTTGTTGAAACTGAAGCCGAAACAGTATCAACAAGAACTTCATTCATGAATTATTCGGCGGTTGTAAAGGAATTTCACGGGGTGACCCATTTATGCTAGAGTCTGAGTCATCATTTTCTTCTTTCAAATGATGCGTCAGACAGTAATACGCATGTATAATTCCGCGGTATTCATTTGCGACCACAAAAATTGATGAATGAAGTTCTTCTTGATGCTGTATCGGTTGCAGTTTTTAACAACCGAACGATGACTTTGACATGTAAGGCGTGTTTGGGTCACGACAGGGACGAAAAAACTGCACTATAACCACCGCTAAGTCTTTTTTTTGTCATTCCTTCTTTTGAGGCAAGCTGGCTTAAGCTCTGTACTGATTTAAAGCTGTGTGTCAGTGACTGTATTACAATTTTGTTTTACTCATACGACCTAAACAAACGTTACACGTCGCAGCTATTCTTCGGCTGTCGAAACCTAAACCGGGGCGGCATGAGAGAAGAAATTTAATTGTAAATTATTCAGCAGTCGTACCCGAATACCACGTTGTGATCTAAGTATTATAATGTGATATGCATCTGCCCAGAAAAAAACATGCAACTAAAATGAGGTCCCTACAGTTGTTTTAAGGTCTAACTTCAATAAAAGGCTTGCGGGCGCGAAATGAAGCCTTGTACACCTCTGTGAGCGCCTGCAGTCACTTTTACCTCCGGTCTATGTAGACAGCCCACTATTCCTATTCTTCCGTCACTGTTTACGCGTAGTGTAACGAGTGACACAATCAGCTTTCTTAGTCGGTCCCTGTTCAGCTCCATATAAACGTACTTCATAGGATTCTATATTTCGGTACTCCCAAAACGAAGACCCATTGATGTCTTCGATAAGAGGCCATAGAGAGATTCAAGCACTTATCTGTTTAAAAGCGAGCGATGAGCTAATAACTTGTAAACTTCCTTTTAAAGAGGAAGCCATTCATAAAATTGACTGACTAATCAATGCTGATGACTGCGTGCTTGCTCTAAGCGCAATCTCTGTCTAGTGCAGTGGTTAGCAAGGTATTAGTTCGAGTAAAGTATGAGTCTTTGCTAATTGGTAAACCATGGTCGACATAAAGCGCCCAGAAAGACAGCGTCAGGTGAAGACGACAAACAAACGGTACAGATTTTTTTTAGTGCTCGACGCAAGAAGTTTGGAAGCTGCGCGCCTTCACCAGTGTGACCATCGCTAAATTTAGAAGTCTATGATTTCCCTCGTCAGCAGAAACGGAGATGGACGAGAGCATTGTGCACGAAGAACACTGAAGTCTTGTCTACTAGGTGATTGGATACCTGCCATCTCCCTACACTAAATGAAGACTGAGGATCTTCTTGCGAGCTCGAGAAAAAAGGCTGTCTATGCAGCAATCGCGCCAGCCACCTGTATTTCGCTCGTAACAACTTGCACACCCGGGTTTCATGCCACGTAGACGGCGCAAAGTGTTCGAAAGGTGCCTCACCTCAGGCAGAATTTGCCTGGAACGAATTCAGTACTAGAACATGCGCACCTGGCATACCGCCAAGCCTTCGAGACCAAAATCATGGCTACCAGTTTGCACTGTTCATGCGATGTAAAAGCCTGGCGCTGAAAACGTAACCTTGCAAACGAAACGTGCGCTTTTGGTGGAACTACGCCACAATGACTTCGAGCGCATGTTTTGGGAGTCCCGAAAGCCGCTTGTTCTTTTCTGCATCGCATTCATTTGGCACGCTTTCTCGGAATGGTAGTGCAGTAACAGAAGAGCTGTGGACAGTATCGCAAAAGCATGTCGAAGGCAGCCGTCTAGAGGAAATAAAGCAGGTGGGTTATTTCTTCTGAGGTAATTCACATGGGGTTCTCGACAGAGTCGTATTCGTCTGAAAAATTTCTTAATCGTTTCAGGTTAGTGGGAAGAGTTCACTAGGAAAAAATAAAAAAATTTTGCCCAAATAAATTTGTAACGTTGAGCACCATTTATTGCTTACAGCTAGGCAGATGACAGGCACATAAAAAGAACGAGAGATTCGGAGTTCTTGGTGCTCCATCAGTTATTTTATGTATAATTGCGAAACGTGTCCACTCGACTAGCCTGCTGAAAGGTTCGAAGAAAATACGTCTTAATGCTTTAGCTCTGTATTTACACCACTTTCAAGGCTAACAATGCTTTACCATTTCTTTTTTTTTCCTTTCTCCTTTAATGCTTTGGGACCTGAGCAGATAACAATAACTAACCTTAGTACATTAACAGAGGGAGCATGAATATTAAATAGCATGCTTCACGCGCTCCGCTGAGAAGTAGACACGAAGTGTATACTGAATGTGAACATATGCTGCGCTAGTCACGAGGGCAGTTGAAGAGAAGCAGCGGGATTGTTTGTAGCACGCTCAGAAGAAAAAATGTCCTGATGCTCAATGCGTAATCGGCTGCTTCTCTGTGTAGTACCCGCTCACAACTTGGGCATTCGCGTTTACACGGAGAAAATGTTTTGGCTGGCCCATAGTCGGCGCATCTATTCGACCGACAGCGCCATCGCAAGTCGAAACTCCACGCCACAGTGGACAAAGGTAAAGTATTTTTTTCCTTTTTCGCACCATGAAGCCCAAATGGAAAGACCAGTGCGATAGGGCGGTGGCAAGGAACTTTCGCGATGATTTCCCTAGAGGCCTTTTTCTGGCTACCTTAGTCGTCAAAATGGACGAATACCAAAGCAACGGCTCGTCTGTGGTATTTCGCCAGCGGGTCTATATCTACCCACGTGTGCACGATTTCGTGGTGCAGTGTTACTTTTGGCAATGTGTATGCGCTACACATTGGGTTTTCTAATCACTCGGTAAATCTCGTCAGTACACAATCGCTTATTACTGAAAGTGTATTCAGGAACCCCAAGCCTTATACTGGCACACATGGCACAGTATTAGATTTGTGTACGTATAAGGGCACAAAAAAAAAGGATGCAGCGATGGCGTAGAGGTAGAACATCCGCTTCGCGTGCAAGATGACCGGGGTTCAAATCCTGGTGCCGCGCAATTCTCCACCGGGTTTAAAAAAAAAAAAATCCGCGTGTCGATGGAATTGCATAACCAGGCCTGGAGTGCGGCCTGATCTCGGTGACGAAAACCGACAACGCACTCCCTCACCAGAGCAGGATTTGGCCACCCTGGTGTAGTACTTGGCTACAACCTTCTATGATCAAACCAATTAACCCTCGGCCCTCAGTCCCCAGCGGCTGCAGAGCAACTGACCACGGCGGCGGTCAGACCTGTGACGCAGCGGAGGGTGCTAAGAATCTCTGGCTCCGGACAGGCCGCCATTGGAATCTGAACCTCGCAACGTTTAACGCTAGAAGTTTAGCTAGTGAGGCTAGCCTAGCAGTGCTGTTTGAGGAACTAGCGGGAATTAAATAAGATGTGATAGGACTTAGCGAAGTTAGGAGGACCGGTGAGGCGTATACATACTAAAGGACGGACACATACTGTGCTATCGCGGGTTAGAGGATAGACGAGAACTAGGTGTGGGTTTCCTCATTAATAAGGATATAGCTGGTAACGTAGAGGAGCTCTACAGTATTAACGAGAGGGTAGCAGCTATAGCAATTAGGCTGAATAGGAGGTACAAGCTGAAAGTGGTGCAGGCCTACGCACCCACATCCAGCCATGATGACCAGACCGTCGAAAGCTTCTATGAGGACGTAGAATCAGCAATGAATAAAGTAAAATCGCAGTACACTGTACTGATGGGCGACTTCAATGCGAAGGTGGGCAAGAAGCAGGCTGACGACCACGCAGTAGGTGACTATGGGATAGGCTCTAGAAATAGCAGGGGAGAGTTATTGGTCGAATTCGCGGATAGAAATAATTTACGGATCATGAATACCTTCTTCCGCAAACGAGAAAACAGGAAGTGGACCTGGAAGAGCCCCAATGGTGAGATTAAAAATGAAATCGACTTCATACTATGCGCTAAACCTGGCATCATTCAGGATGTGGCCGTCCTCGGAAGGGTGCGTTGCAGCGACCATAGAATGGTAAGGTCTAGAATTAGCCTAGACTTGAAGAGGGAACGGAAGAAGCTAGCGAAGAATAAGACCATTAACGAGTTAGCCGTAAGAGGGAAAGCACAAGAGTTTAGGATAGCGCTGCAAAACTGATATTCGGCTTTAACTGAGGAAGATGATCTTGATGTTCATTCAATGCACGATAACCTGACATCAATAATTACGGAGTGCGCAGTAGAAGTAGGCGGTAGGACAGTTCGAAAAGATACCGGGAAGCTATCTCAGGTGACGAAAGATCTGATTAAGAAGCGCCAAAACATGAAGGCATCTAACACTACCGATAGAATAGAGCTAACGGAGCTATCAAAGTTAATAAATAAGCGCAAGGTAGCCGACATAAGGAAGTTTAATATGGAGAGAATCGAGCATGCTATAAAGAACGGAGGTAGCCTAAAAACAGTGAAGAGGAAACTAGGCATAGGTAAAAACCAGATGTATGCATTAAGAGACAAGCAGGGCAATGTCATTAGCAATATGGATAAGATAGTTAACGTAGCCGAAGAGTTCTACACAGACCTGTACAGTAGCCAATGTAATCGGAGCGCTAATGAGAACAGCAGTGCACAGCAATGCGTCATCCCGCCAGTAACGAAAGATGAAGTAAAGAAAGCCTTAGAAGCAATGAAAAGGGGAAAAACAGCTGGGGAGGATCAGGTAACAGCAGATCTGTTGAAGGATGGAGGGGACATCGTGCTAGAAAAACTAGCCACCCTGTATACGCAATGCCTTATGACCTCGACTGTACCAGAAGCTTGGAAGAATGCAAACATTATCTTAATTCATAAGAAGGGAGACGCCAAGGACTTGAAAAATTACAGGCCGATCAGCTTACTATCCGTTGCCTACAAAGTATTTACTAAGGTAATCGCTAATAGAGTCAGGGCAACGTTAGACTTTAATCAACCAAATGATCAGGCAGGCTTTCGTAAAGGATATTCCACAATAGATCATATTCACACTATCAATCAGGTGATAGAGAAATGCGCAGAATATAACCAACCTCTCTATATAGCTTTCATTGATTACGAGAAAGCATTCGACTCAGTGGAAACCTCAGCAGTCATACAGGCATTGCGTAATCAGGGGGTAGAAGAGCCTTATGTCAAAATACTGGAAGATATATATAGCAACTGCACAGCTACTATAGTCCTCCATAAAGTCAGCAATAAAATTCCAATAAGGAAGGGTGTCAGGCAAGGAGACACGATCTCGCCAATGCTGTTCACCGCATGTTTGCAGGAGGTTTTTCGAGGCCTGAATTGGGAACAGTTGGGAATAAGAATAAATGGAGAATACCTAAATAATCTGCGATTTGCTGATGACATTGCCTTGCTGAGTCACTCAGGAGGTGAACTGCAAATCATGATCAACGAGTTAGACAGGCAGAGCAGATTGATGGGTCTAAAAATTAACATGCAGAAAACCAAGGTAATGTTCAACAGCCTAGCAAGGGAACAACAGTTCACAGTTGGCAGGGAGAGCCTAGAAATTGTCCCGGAATACGTCTACTTAGGGCAGGTAGTGACAGCTGATCCGGATCATGAGAGGGAGATAACTAGAAGGATAAGAATGGGGTGGAGCGCATATGGCAAATTCTCGCAGATCATGAGTGGCAGTTTACCAATTTCCCTCAAGAGGAAAGTGTACAACAGCATAATCTTACCGGTACTCACCTACGGGGCAGAAACGTGGAGGCTAACGAAAAGAGTTCAGCTTAAGTTAAGGACAACGCAGCGAGCCATGGAAAGAAAAATGATAGGTGTAACGTTAAGAGATCGGAAGCGGGCAGAGTGGGTGAGGGAACAAACACGGGTTAATGACATCCTAGTCGAAATCAAGAGAAAGAAATGGGCTTGGGCAGGGCATGTAATGCGAAGGCAAGATAACCGCTGGTCTTTAAGGGTAACGGAGTGGGTTCCAAGAGAAAGTAAGCGTAGCAGGGGGCGGCAGAAGGTTAGGTGGGCGGATGAGATTAAGAAGTTTGCAGGCAAAGGGTGGATGCAGCTGACAAAGGATAGGGTTAATTGGAGAGACATGGGAGAGGCCTTTGCCCTGCAGTGGGTGTAGTAAGGCTGATGATGATGATGATGATGATGATGAAGGGCATGCCATTAATACTTTCACGCCTCAGAAATGAACTGCTCTCGACATCTTACCTGACACTAGCAGGCTGCTAAAGATTTTGTTGTCAGCATATGGCTCAGCGTTTCAAGTCGTGAAGCTGTCTAAGGAGTGTGTTTATAGTAAACAACTTAAGCGATAAAATAAAAGAGGTACGTTTGTTCTTCAGCATATTTCTCGTCATTGCTGCTTAACGCAAGCCGAAATAAACAAGAATAAACATCCCCACCAATTCTGAACAGTAGCATTTTTCAGCGGCAAAGAGTTTATGAACGCAACGTAAAATTTCACTAGAATAATCAATATAACGGCAGATCTCCTATCTGCGCGCTTGCATTCTTTTGCTATTAACGCCTATGCTTTTGACAAAAGCACTCCCCATTGGTTTCCTATGCTCTACGGGAGCGATGGAAAAATTTTGAAAGAAAAATTTTGCTACGCATCGGAAGAATGCACTATTACCTTCAATATTCTCATAACAGTGTGTTACAATATTTTAATACTTAAAATTTTTGTCCAAGATTGCTGGGCATGTGTCATCCTGACTACAGTCATAGTAGGCAATAGGTATAGGAGACTTTGGCACGTTGTGTTTTCTGTGCACACAATCGCGTTTTACTCTTAAGCCAAAATAGGTATTTAGTAGGCGTGTGCTAATTTTCAGAAGCTTCGAAGACGATTCGAAGATTACACAATAAATATTCGTATTGAATTCTAAATAAAACTCTCATATACAATTCCATTATTCGAAATGCCTCGAAGGCTCAAAGAAATTCGGGAATATTATAGCGATTCGCAAGCACTACCCTTTTTTTTTCGAGGCCAACGCTTGGCAAGAACGTTCACGGCCAGCGACATAACAGGACAGCGGCTTCGTGCACCGTTTTTTCGGACAAGCGATAACAAGCATTATTTTTTTGTGTTTCATATATTTGTTCTGCGTTCAAGTTTGTACGGTTCGCCTAGGCCAGCTGTGGAGCATTGCGACAATAGCGCTGAACCGCATGCGACGTAGGCAAGCGAAGCAGAAACGTAGAGCTCAAAATCGAAATATACTTTTGGGAATACTCTGCCTCACGTACTGCCATGAGCACTATGCAAAATGTGAAGTGCGTCTTACAGAGATGTTGCGCAAAAGAGGACGTAACAGGTAACAACTTGATCGATATGGTGGCGTTTGAATTTCTCCCATAGAGCGTTTAATGGTAAACTTCATAGAAGTCTCATGCAGTGTTGTCAAGCTGCTGATACCAGGCTCTCGTCACGTGGTTGTCAGCCTTATGCTTTCAACATCATATCGCACCTCAGGGATACGTGCCACAATTTCTAAATGATCTTCCGATATGCCCGCCTGCTATTTCTTACAAATAACATGTATATTTTATTTACTCAGTTTGATATCTTTGCGCGCTTTTTCCGGACCAATTATTATTCCACACAATTTAAACAGCTATGCGTGCTGCATTCACACTATAATTTCTTTCCCACATCAGTGCCCTCTAGCGATAGCTATAATATAGTCATTGCGGTGTCTTAAACAGCGATTATGTCGAAAAGCTATCACCTTACAACTCTGAATAATGCCTTTAGCGTTAAAGCTTACCGGTCCATTCTTCAACCATTTCAATGTTCCAAAACATAAAATCGAATTCTATTGCAAATAATTGTTACTAATGAATAATTTATTCTATATTCTACGCTAAGTAGTCGTTATTAAAAAGTATGTCACCTTTGTCCACCGCTAATACTTGCTCCATTAGTTTTTTTGCAGGGTTTTTGTTTTGTAGCTGTCATAATCCAGTTTTTCCTTGAAATTAGCACAACACGTTTCAAGCATTTCACGGCATATTTAATCATCGAAAAAGCACAAGTCATATTGAGAGTGAACCCATATGATCCGTCGCCAATGCTGTTGCGAATACAAGAGAAGAGAGATGATATTCCTTTGTTTTTCGCCACACTACAGAATTGGCCATCATATATCAGCGCGCAGTCAAGTTGGGAATTGCGTGCCTATCCCAGCGGAATTTTTCTGCACATGCGCCGCCTTATCGGAAGCCACGCGTGAAGTTTGCACTCCATTTTCGGTCCAGTCACTCCGCAAAAGAGTTGATGCCGTTTCGGTAAAGAAAGATTCCCGACAGCTGCTACCACTGTCCAGAGGGTACGAGAGATTGCGAAGCGCAATCTCTCGTAATGCACAAGTCGGCGCTGGCTCAAAATTTTAGGCACGATGTTTCCTTGTTTTTTTACTTTGAGCTTGCATTACCTACTCGCACTTTCTAATGTTTCTTCCCGCCTGTCTCGTCAAAACTAAATATGCTAGAATAGGGGCCCATCGTTTTAAGCGCAGTGTCCCAATTCAATTTCGCTGGCCACATGCTGCAATCCCTGGCTTAAAAAAAGGAAAATATAAAGAAAGACGTTGCGGAGTGACGTCCGTAATGCGAGCCGAATGTCCGAGGCGAGAGAGGAATGACGGATGATGAGCCATGCCTAGAGGACTTCGGAACAAGTAGCGACACCTGTGCGAGTAGCGACTGGGCAGGGGAGACGACGCCCGTTAAACCCATCTTGCGCCGTCATATCAAGCGCAAGAAAATGGAAATCGATTCGGGTGCCACCCGAGTGTCAGAAAGGAGAATGGATGTGACAGCCACCGAGAGAGAAGAGAGCGGAAGACAGAAACGAAGGAAAATGAGTATGCGTTCAGCCATCCACACACTGGAATGGAGGAGAAGTCCGCTGCTTTCAAGTCTTCAACCCATAAAACTAAGAGCGCCACGTGTATATAAATCGTCTGTTATCTTTGCAGACATTTTGCGAGAAGAGTCTGGAAGTCCGCAACACAACTAAGCTGCGCCCACACTGACGCCAAGATCAGTCAATCAATCATCAATGGGTAATTGTCGCTGCTTCCTCCTTCTCCTGCTCCCTCCAGAAAAGCCACATCATGAGCAAAGTGAAATGAATTAGACTTTAGTTACGTTCTCCAAACATCTAAATAGAGCGAAAATAACACGAAAACGGCAAGTCTCGGGACGCAATATATTTTTTGTTTAACTTCACTTTTCATATAAAAGAATATTTTTTTCATGTATTACAGATCATCTGTTGTTCCACAATTTGATTCATATTTGTGAGATAGCTGTATTGCATGCTCCATACAACCCTTGCAATACCTGTTTTTTTGAGCTTATATATAAAAAAATGACAAGACTATCGACTGTTGCCGTAATATCAGACATTGATATTATTCCTACCTCATTTTTCGCAATTCTTACGTCTACAAGGTGACAAGAAGGTTTGTAATGTAGTGGTTCTTCGAGTAATTTTAAAACCATATCAATGTGGCGATAACAACATAATGCGTTTCACAAAAAAGTCATTAAGTTACTGATAATGTTCAATTTACTATGAGAAATAAGAGGGCATACTTATACGTGCTTCTAAGTACAATTTTTTTCCGCTTTTAAGTCAACTCTTTTTATTTTACTTCAACTCGAACATTTCCGGCCCTAAATTTACTGTTTCGTGGAGCTAGTACTCCAAAACTCTACAGCACAAAAGTTTACAGTTCACGATATACCAAAGCTCGTTGATTATTATGTCCAGCAAGAAATCGCTCAGTGGATACGTGGCAATAAAAAGGTTCTCCACAGTACTGATTCTTTTGCAAGTGAGAATCGCAATTGCTGCACTAATTAAAAGAATCGGGAAATGTTTCTTTGCAACATGACTTTGACTTAGCTTGTAATTTTTTTCAGTACAGTTGTGCCAAGAACTGAAAGTGATAATATTACTCGAATATGATTGATTTAGAACTTGCAAATTCCGGAGCACAGCAGAATTTTGTGTATTTTTGTAATTATGGACTGTATAGCCGATGGCATAGAAACCGAATACCCGGATCGATTTCTAACCTTTAATTCATTTTGCCTTCTCTGACGAGGGTCAAAAGTTGTGTTTTTTAAAGTCTCGAATCGACATATGAGCTATGAGGCACGCCGTAGTGGAGTGTTCCAGATTGCGATCACCTGGAGTTTTTTAAAACGCGTTTACTTCGCACAGCAGAAGGGCGTGTGTGCGTGTCGCCTCCACCGAAACGCGGCCGCGGCGGCCGAGAGTGCGCCCTGGTCCTCGTGTTCAAACAAACAAGTTTTGACGGGCTTTACCGTCAGGGAGACACCAACAAAGCGACAGTCTGTTTATGGTCGTGTCGGCCGTGCGCCACCGATTAATGCGTTATGTTCCCCATACAGCGTGGCTATGCATCCAGTTTCCCCGAATTTCTCCTTCTGGAGTCATGAAGGAGAGGTCAAATAGCGCATATCAGTCTGCTATGCGGAGGAATGAAGTAGATACATACCACCCGAAAACGAAAATATTGAAAATATTTCGGTGAAGACGTTGTCATCAACGGAGGAGTGCATGAAGGCCATTGTTCTGCTAGTGTGGTGCTATTGTGAGTCGTTGGGGCTCTTGACGCACCGTTGCTTTGACTTTTCACCAACCTCCACACCAGCGCGTATGTTGGTGACGCGCATGACGGTCCACACATAAAATTTACACTAATCTCGTCCTCGAGGGTATACATATAAGCATATAATGCATTGCAGGAAAGACGGAGCACAATCCATGACGCCTAAGAGACAGTGGTAGCCACACTCGAGTGTTGGCCAGGTAGAAAGTGCGTGACCTCATTCCACGCTTTCGTAGTTTGGGGCGTAGTCGCCTCGAGCACCATCTCTTCCAGCGTGAAAGCGCGCTTGAAACCCCCCTCCGTTTTTTGACGCTTTGCGTGGCGCCGTGTTCTATGGCTTCCATTTCTTGCGCTAGGCAGCATTCTCAGCGTCCGTCAATACTTGAGGCACCATAGAACTCGCCCACTGTTCTTCGTCCTCAACGACGCCCTGTATCGCCAAGGCCGCCATATCACCTTGTGCGCGGCTATATAACGCTGCCTCTGGCGGATCAGCCGCATCCACTGCACTGCAGCGGCGGAGACACCACTGATGCTGACCGTTTTGAAGCCCATAACGAAATAATAACAATGTCATAGACCAATATTTATATGAAGAGCAAGAGGCTACTAATTGGAACACTTAAAGCGAGAGATTGAAGCAATGGCTGCGTGGTCCAAGGCATGCCGGGTAATGAAAATGCTTTGTTTGAGTCACCGTTGTTCCGGATCCCACTCCGGGCGATGTACTGAAAAAGTTATTGAGGCGAAAGCAATTCTTGTCTCATGAGCGGCGTGTAGAGGACATGTCCGAATAGCGTGTCTGCTGCCCCCCCCCCCCCAGCAACATGCGAGCGCTGTATGGCAACGAAACATGTATGAATTTCATGTGTCCTTTTTTCAAAATGTCGACTTACTAAAAATTCAAAATCAATTCCCAGATCATTGCAAATGCAATTGTAAGTTTCTTGTTTCACAAAACCATGGAAAGTAAATCAATAAAATCGACGTGGGTATTACTAAGAGGTGTGTACACCCTATATGGCACAGATACCCTAGTGTATGAAGGAAGCCAAGAGTCACCGAAACCAAGTAGCATAGGAGAATGTTTCTCTTATTTTTATGTAATTTGTGAGCTTAGCCAAACGGATATATAAGAGTAACTATTTCATCGCTTTGCGATAATTAATTAGAGAGAACACGAAACAACAGCCACAGGCCACTGGTGGGATTCTAACCCCCTACCTCCGAAGTTTGCATCCGGTGCTGTACCAACTGTGGTATGTCGGCGGCTGCCCAATCTTCTGCTTTCGGGGGTATTTGTGTTGCGTGTAACCTAACCTTCTGAGTTCTGAGTGTTCACCAGCGCCACCCTCATCAATAGCGGAGGACGTAGTACGTCTTGTATTACCGCGAGCGTCACGTGGCACGTGATCCGTCGCGGTGACTAAGTTGTTAAGGTGCTCGGCTGTTGATCCGAAAGACGCCGGTTCGATCCCGGCCGCAGCGGTCTCAATTCGATGGGGGCGAAATGCTAGAGGCCCGTGTGCAGTGCAACGCCAGTGCAAGTTAAAGAATCCTGAGATGGTCGAAATTAGACGGAGTCCTCCACTACGGCGTTCGTCAATGCCTGAGTCGATTTGGGCCGATAAACCCCTTAAACAAACAGACTTGATCGAACAGAGAGCGCGGAAGCTGTGCGTTAACCTTTCTATGCTACCTATGGCATCAAGGCTACCAGGACCGAGGCCCCCGTCATGGTGGCTAGAGGCGGGATGTGTTAGTGTGGGAACATCGGAGAGGTGACACCAATTCTGGACGATACGTTGGCGCTGCTGCCGGCAGTGATATGCCTCCTTGCGCTGGCTCGCCTCTGCGCTGCGGGCATTTCGCTCTCTTGCACGGTGCTCTCTTAATTGCTTCGCAGCGTCGTGCAGTACCTCATATGTGCTTCCTAGAATACTTCTCAAATCTCACTGAATTTAGTGTATGTAAAGGACCTGCCCTGCAGTTAAGTCCAGTGATTTCTTAGGTGACTTTTGGTTTAGCGCGCCGGCCCGCACTTACCAAACATTACAGTGTAATGAATGGAGAAAGCTCACGCTCACTGGGTAGGTATTTCACTTGCAATTGCACTGTTTTTCACTTTCAAACCACTGTAGGCAGCTCTTCATGCAATTCTTGTTTGATTTATGCAGGCCCTTTATCGAATGCCAGTTGCGCGACTAATGTAAAGCATTGGGAGAAAATTGGCACTGATTCTTGAAGCAGACGCTCACTGATCAAACGTAAAGGTAAATGATTTTCTCTCAGCTATGCTTGTTTCAGTGCATTCTCGCACTTAACAAGAGCATTCATTCTCTATTGCCATAAACGAAGCATTAATCTGTGCTTAAGAAAAAAAAGGCGGTTTATTTCCAAGGATTAAATAGAATTGGTGCTTGTAACCGCGCCTAACGCTTGAAATAAAACGAACAAACTTTATTTTGCAGTAAAATATTCTCCAGAAATAGACTCAAAAAGTTGCAAATTATTTGTACTGGATTTGTCATTATGCGTGTTTTAAATATGCTCAAAAAAACAATATGGCAACCGCAGCGAGTTCGAGATTTAATTAATAAACCAGTTAATAATGCTATAGTTTTGTTGAATTGAGTAGAACAGCAAAAAGTAGAGGGCAGGTCAGCTTTGGAATTGAATGGGTTATTTTGAGCATGTGCGAGTGTGGGCATGTGGGCGCAGTGGTGGACTTTGGGCTGGAGGCTTAGCAACATTGCTGCGGCACTGCATCTTGACTGATTCGCTTGGTATTATATTATTTTATAAAATGAAGCATTCATTAATTGTGTATATTTGTCTGCTAATTACCTCTAACCTTCAGGCATTTTAGACGACCGGCTGATTGCCCGGAACAAATATCTGTCCATACACCCGCATCCCGTAAAGTCTTGCTGAGGAGATGGTAAAATCAAGGCGGATGTTCAGGGTGTGGAAAGGGGAATAAAGATTTTTGCAGAAAAATAAACGGAACTGACTCCCCAATTTTTTTGTATACGAAAGAATTTAAAAGCGGTCAAAGTAGAAATGCATTGTACAATTGTACCAATAAATAGCTTCCGCAGAGTCCTATGTGTCTCTTCATGCAAGAATTGCCCGTAAAGCTTCCCCTGGATGAAATAAATTATAAAAAAATCTTATTACAGACTGTTTCCTAGAGACAAATGGCCTATCGTTTGTAGCAGACTTTTTCTAGATATATTTTCGCTTGCAGCGCGCTACATAACTACCCAAATTAACATTTCTTTGTTTCATAATTAGAAATGGCTCCGGTACAAAGTATAGACTGAAAATCCAATTTGTAGCGAATTTTTACTCGTCATGTTTATTTTTCACAACTGTAACCAAGGATACTCAGAGTCTTTGATATAAAACACCATAAATTCGTGTTTTATGTTTTCCAGCTGAAATTACAAGGATATCCTCTGGCCGCATGTAATATCGTGCCGAAGAGAAACACGAACACACACACACAAGCACCATTTTTACACTGAGCAGGAATACATTCTTTTAATTGGAACCAGTTTACGAATATATGCTTCGCTGAGTTCATTACACGCAAACAGAAGCCATACTGGCTTTGTATCATATTTGAAAGCAGGAAGGGAAAATATTTGCTTTTGGAGATAAAACCACAACTTCAAACAGTACGTAGACAAGATCTGCCCAGGGGGACGAGTGGTATCGTTCGTAGTCAATGTTCGCGTATTTCATTCTGGCCTGACAGTGCACGGGTCCACCGTTGTGTTTTGGAGTCCTGCATCTTCATCTTCATCGTGTTCTTCTGTTGAGTCGACTATTCATCACACTCTGGCAAGCAGGAAAGCAAAACAGTACCAAGTTGTGGATCCAGGCGAAGCAAAATTATGTTAAAAATTGGGTGCAAGTACCCGCGCTCAAAGCTTGCGCGGACAGCGGTCGGCTACAGGCATCTCGCTGCAGTCGCGTGCCATGACGTCATGAAAAGACGGGACGCCGCCGCGCACGGCGCAGCCCAGCCGATGCGCACACCTCCACCTCTAGACACCATACCCTCGTTAAGGTCCTGAGCAGAAAAGAGAATGTATTGATGGGCTGGTTATGACATATACGTATGACCGAAACGAAGCAACGTTAGGGAATGTTTTTATTTTTTTAATAATTTGTAGGCTTACTCAATCAGATATTATTTTTGTGCAAATATTTTATTTCTGAAAGATTATTCATTAGAAAGCAGAAGGAAAAAACTGCCGCATGTTGCCAGTCGGATCCGAACCGACAACCTCCGAATTTCGCGTGTGGAGCTCTTCGAACTGGGCTACAGTGGCGGCTGGCCAATCTTCGCCTTTCGGGGGTGTCTATGTTACGTGCAAACTAATCTTGAGAGTGTTCACTAGCCTCACCCTCGTTACCTTCCAGGTGATATCAACGCATATTGAGAGGAACTGCTTTTGATCAGTGTCTAATGCCGTGTGATGACGGTGCACCTCTCCTTGCTGACTTGCCCTGCTGGATCTGTATTGCCCATAGCCATGTATGCTGCAGAGGTGTCATTCATTACACCTAGTTTAGTTTCCGAAAAAGTGTGATATCTGGCTATTTAGAGTTTGCTGCATGGTGGGAATCTACAAGCAGGCAGCGTTCCTTCTTTTTTGCTATACCTGTTGGTTTGTATTAAATTAAATTTATTGCACGCCCCTACTTTTCGTTCAATGCATGTTAAAAACGTGGCATTCAAGCCCAAAATGACAGAATGTTTCTAAACATTAGTGCTTCTTTTCGTGGTCAGCTGCGTGCTTTGAAATTACTCGTCCCCAGACTGACTTCCTGGCATGCGCCGATTCATTTTCCGCCCCAACAGATTCCAACAAAATTGTATCGAGGTTCTCTCGTTGAAAGCTACAAGATCATTTTTCTCTTTTTGCTTGGTTGTCATCAATACCAATACACCAATACCAATACCAATACACCAATACATTAGCGATTCGTGTGCAGAGACAGCCGCTTTTTGTGTTTACGTGTCACTTTTAACTCTGTGGACAGATTCAACCAGTGATCTAGACTTTGTAAATCACCATCATTACCGTCTTTGTTCTCTCCGGCCCCAATGGATTTGGGGGTGTTCTTGGGCGTGGGCGTTGTATTATCTTTATAAATTCCTAACAGTTTGATACTATTTTTCTTCATGAGCAAATAATTGCAGGAAGAAATTCAGTTTTTTCTGAAATTTTCCTCGTGCTTCAAGCTGGAGGATAGCTTCCTCTGCGAAATTTCACTGTGGTTATTATTTTTTTCAGTCTGTTTGTGTAAGTTGTGAGATGCACCATTTTTTTTTACCTCATTACGTAGTTCGCATGTCCGTGTTTTTTTTTCTGAGACAGTGCCTTGACATTTGGAAGATTAGACACTTCTTTCGCATCTGTAGTTCAGGGCTTCGCTCTTTTTGTGTTGTGCATACATCTGTTAACGTTCAAATCCCTTTCTGCTTTTCTCCCATCTGTAACTGCTTCTGCTTGTCTTCACTGCATAGAAAGCAAAGCCTATCTTAAACATGCTTTGGGGTCAATGTATTAAGTGCACTTTTTGTTCTTTTTTTTATGCCGAAGCGTTTACAATATAGGAATAATTTTAGCAGAGGAATTTATAAAGTTCGCGCGGACAAGAGATACAACTTTGATGGATACAGAACCCTCCGAAAGAGATGTATTCCTGATCAGTCGTCTGCAGCCCACCAGAAGCCGAACACACAGCAACGGAGTCTTCTGCACGCGCTACAGTTTTTTTTTTCTACCAACCATGCACCAACAAGCCCCAAAAGCCACTCGGAAGTTCAATGAACAAAACTAGAAAGCCGTTTGCATCTGAGAATACCGTACTGTTTTCTTTTCGAACATATTTTAGTCAGCGAAGAATTTGCATATCAGAGGCACATCATCACAATCCTCACTGTTTTTTCCCGTGCATATAAACTTCGTCTGAAAATTTAAGTGTCAATCATGGTTTTCTAAAAAAAATCTGCTGTTGCTTATGCTGATTAACCAAAATATTATTGCTCTCAAATCAGTCCAAAATTATGTAGACATTTTTTGCATTAGAGAAACAGTGTTGCTGTATTGGGACTTGAAGCCACCAGTGCCTGCTGCATAAGAGCGTACTGCAAAATTGTAGAATTTGGTGTTAGTTGGGGCAAATTCTTGTACATAAATTAAACAGTAAAAGCCTCAATGTTGATCGTTCACGCACTCTGAAATTAAGTAGAAATAGAGGGTTATTCACATTCTTAATTCTGACCACCTGGCGTCTTTCGTGAAAATAATAAGAGAGCGGCAGGTATAATGGTCCTCGATATCCTGTACTTTACAGTTTCCTAATTATTACGTGGTAATATATGGTGTTAATATATGGTGGCAAAAGCCTTTTGTAGATCTACGAAAAGACTGGACATAACTTTATTTGCATCAATGTCTTGTGTTACGAAGTGTGCGCAATTTTATAGTAATGTAGCAGTACTGTGCCCGCTACAAAGCCATGCTGGGCGTAGAAGAGGTGGTGGTACTTTTTACAAAATGCGAAAATAAGTTTCAACAATATTTACGATCGATATTTCAGTTGTCTGAGCCTTAGCGGGTTCTCGTTTCGAGGCTGAAATAGTGAAAGCTGCAGTAGAATTGTTAGCCATATTTTATACAACTGCAGGCACAGCAATATAGCCACGTACCCACAGGAGTTGTCTTTTTCTGTAGAACCCATCTTTCTTTAGAAACGCATATATCTAACATCACTTTTTTCGCTAACAAATCCCTTGGTTTTCTAAGACGTCATCCTCGCGACGCGCTCAAGCATGTCAGTTTATTAGCTTATGAATCAATTGTAAAATCAAAATTGGAATATGAATTACCTATTTGCACCCACAACAAGCTTATCTGAATATTGTACTGCGCCCCTAGATTTATAAATTCGTTATACCCTTACAGCATCAGCATATCGCATGGGAATTCAATTGCGGGCTTACAGCCACTTCAGCGGTGCCACCGCATTTCCAACCGTCTGTTATTTCTCAAGTCTTTTTACACCTATCTACGAGCTCCACCCTATATCATCCCAATGGCACGCAGATTTCACCAATCTCGCTATCAACTCCAGATCTGTCGCCCTCGTGCACGCACTGCCACATTTGAATCTTCATTCTCTCGTACAGCCGTCGACTGGCATTACCTTCCCGACGACATGGTAGCAACATCCTGTCCAGCGAACTTTGAGCGCAGAGCACAGTTGTCTATCTTTACAGCACATGACTGCTAGTTGTGACATGCAAAATATTGTACCCACTCCTTATGCAATGCCCCTGAAAGGGGGCCTTTAAGGAAATAACGATTACATGAATGAAATTAAAGTGAGGGCAACAGCCTTGCTTTACTGTACAACTTTCAGTTACTTGTATAAATATATACAAATGGTAGGCAAAATACTTAACATGTTCCCACTGGTCGTTGTGTCGAAGATCGTATATATGGTGGTGGATTTCTGAACAATGAAAAAAAAACGTAAAAAGACACTTGCCAGCTGCACATTCTGTATTGTGCTGCGTAAGAGAAGATTCTTGCGTGCATAAAGGAAGCATTCACTAACCATGCATGCCAAGTGTGCGTTGAACGTCTAGAGGCGATAGAGACAGAAAGATGAAAAGGAGAGGTGTTTAAGCGCATGACAAAACAGATAACATGGCCTGACCTGCCACTGTCCACTGATAACACCAAAAGAGAGGGATAAACGAGGGTTACATTCACATATGTGTCAGAAAAACAATGCCGAAGCACGAGTCAAGATGTAACCTGCTTTTTGGCGCACACTGTCCAACTGCGTAGGCCTGTAAGCCCACTGGAGACTTTGAGAGGGCGACAAAAGTCACTTTCTTGAGCACTTGAGGAAATTAAATTCAGTAACTGTTTCAGTAATGGAACAAGTTCGTAAAGTAAAAAAAGAGGCATTTGAAGCACCAAAAAAAAAAACGTTGACCGGAGTGAGTGTTGTGAATAACAAGACCTCGTGAAGTCTTGTATGTACGCAAATTCTCAATAATGTACATCACATTCATTTAACCCTGATGGCTCGTGCAACACACTAGATTTTCATGCTCTTCCAATTGAAGGAGCTGCGCGTGTAATAGCGGTTTAGTCTGAGACGATAAATCATTATATCCTTGTCATGTTTGCACTGGTGTGAAACTAGAGGTGTAAATTTGAGCATATGCGCGAAGAAGAGAATGTTAAAGGAGCGAACATTTCCAGGTGACTCCTGATTTCTACACGTGGACATAAGTGCTTTAGCACGTTCGCGCTTTCCTTTTTTCCGGTGTCAAAGCGAGAGGCACCTAAAAGAAAATTTCTGAGCTTAAATTGTCAACTCCTGTGCAATTTATTTAAACTCTTAGGGCAGGTTCCAGTCTGCTTTCTAATCCTCTGTCTTAGATTTCATTGTCCGGTGGCGTTTTCTTTAACTGCAAATCAATTTTAAAAGTTCCCCTTCCCTGGCCTCCATCTGACGATTTCTATGCGAAATGCTTTCTCTGTGCGACCTAAGCGCATCACGTACGTTTATATTCGTTCTGCGCTTGCTGAAAGAAAAAATTAGATCTTAAGTTGTTTTAAGAAAAATTGTGATTTCAGACAAATGGTTCTAACCATGGCTAACGGTCACCTGCTTCTGAATACGTTCTATGCGTACGAGGGGTCTCGTGACAGTTTCCGAGGGATTAATTTTTAGGCGGTCGTTATGCGGTCTCTTCATCACAACCCAGCTTTTGTTTTAGGTTTTTTGCTTGATAATGTTTCCATTATCTTTTTAAAGCGTTCTTCATCGCAACTATGAGTCAAAGAAATATAGTTCGATCACCAGCTTCAAATATTCGCAAATCTTCCGGAGTTGCCCTTAGAGTCTCCTCGTTGCAAGTGTGGTCTGGCCTAATTTTTTCCTCTTGGCGAACCTTGCAGCTATTCACAAGAAAATTTAGTGCACCACCAAAAGGCTCAGGTATATCTTGTGTGATATGGGAAAACAATAGAGTGAGTTCCCGTAACCTGGCTGCACTCGTGGCATAAAATGCCTGACTTTCTCTGTTTACAATAAACACGGCTGATAAGGTTTCCTTCTGATAGAAGCGGGCATCCATGAAGATCTGCCTCTGTAGAACGCACAGCACATGTGGATTCGAGTATCGGTTCTATTCCTATTTATCCATACGTCAAGAGACGAGCCTGTCAGAAATATTTCTGTCAGTATGATTTTCTTATCCCTTGCTAATGACGGCCATTTCAAACAAGACATGCCTTCTTTTTCACTGGACCACCAATATTTCATAATGGTAATTCTAGCCATATAGACATATGACTGCGCGACGCGACGAAACCGCTGGACGGTTTCAATATTATTACTTTCAAAACTGAAACAAATACGAATCACACGTAAATGTACGGCTTGGATGATATAGCTTCTTTCGCGATGTTTACATAAAGAGATTTATTTAACGCCATAAATAAGTCAGCCTGAACACATGAATAATCACATGATATAACATCAGGCCATTGCTGCGTTTCACTAATGTATTTTTTATTGCGAAGCAATATTACTTTAGGTCGCACTTCAGTCCGTTCCGTGGCGAGGCGGTGGTAGGCACCATTGACCTTTAGCGTGACCTCGCTGCGTGACGTCACACCACGTGACCTAGAGTGACGTCACACCAGCTGTGTAAAAACGGGGCCCCATCTCACGCCGTCGCGAGGCGAGGCGGTAGCCACCAACGGCGGCCTATCTCCCGCTCCTCTTACCAAGGGTGCTACGGTCAGAGTGACGTCACACCAGCTGTATAAAACAGCTCCGCTCCTCTCGCCAAGGCAGTCATACGCAGATGCACTAGTGGGGCAAACTTAAGATGACCGACGAACGATGGGGGTGTTATGCAGTCAACTTGGCCATCTACAACGTGGCCGAAACATACAAGCTACCGCTAATGCATCGTGAAGACGACGAGGAGACGTACAACAAACTGTATCGCATTTTGGACGGGGACAATAACCCCAACATTTATTACGGCGTAACGCTACCGTACTTTAACGAACGCTACTGCAAGCACCGAGTGGGCATATCTTACGACGCGGAGAAAATGGAGTGTTACCGCACCGTCGGCCAATCGATACTGGAAGATTTTGTAATTGGCACGCTGGTGAGGGAAATGTTAGTCGGCATGCACGGATTCGACGGATGACTTCCTCTTAGATGATTCACTGTAAGCCGTAACACTAGCATAACCTAAGACTTCCACCAGCCATACTTCCAGCTGATCCGAGAATAACACACTATTGCTTCGCAATCACCAGGCTTAACCAAGCTAAGCCACGGCCGTTTTTCTGCAGCCATTCTGGTTAGCCGCTGTACAGCACTAAAAAGTTTGTACACGCGTGGCCTTAGTTCATGGCAGCAGAGAATCGCTGGCGCCTCGCATGAGCGTTGTCGCCAGCTATCGGCGGCTACATATTTCTTGGAAAGAACCGTTCACTGCACATGAGGGTGCTTTGACATTCTCTAAACGTTCAAATCTAACAAACAACGAGCAATGTGCATTTGAATCGGACGTTTACAGCCATTTGAAGCAGTTCTAAGGCGTCTTTGGTGTAACACGCCTCGACATGCACAAGGGTCCATTCTATTGCCGTATTCAGCTGTTACTTTTCGCACATATATTCTGTTGATCAACTCTCGTGCTAAAAACGCTGGCTGCGTCAGTGTCAAAAAAGTGCGAAAAGGCGCCAATTTATTCAATGAGTACGCTAAAAAACACTAAATATACAGGAATTGCCTTGCTATGAATCGTTTAGAAGCCCAAAGCTTCCTTCATCTAACGCTGAACATGGTGTTTGAGAGACGCCGTAGTGAAGGGCTGCCGATTAAAGTCGATGACCCAGGGTTCCTGAATGGCAACTGACATCGCACAGCACACGAGTGTTTGTGCATCGCGCCTTCATAGAAAAGCAGCCATCGAGGCCACGATTAGATCCTGCGTCCTTGGTCTTTGCAGTCGAGCGCCAAGGAGTAATTAATAGTGACTTTAAATTTTTGACATGTGCGGTTGACTCCTTTGCAGTCGAGTGCAACCAAATAATGTCGTCACGCGAAATTCCTTGCGCATCGTTGGCATGCACCAATATTCTCTTTTTGAAGAGAGGCTTGGAGTTCAACAAGTATTTTCACATTTCTGGACCCGAGAGTCCAACTCGTGAGCCGAAGCATGAACCACGAAACTACGTACCGTTACTAACCCCACCGCGAGCGATTACATTACTGTGGGCATCATTTTTGGAATTGTGTGAATTTTGGGATTTTGAAGTTTGCTATTTCTATTTGACTCTAATACGGCTTCTACAATATGAAGTGCGCTTCTTTTTATCCTGAAATGAGAGAGAAAAGTGGTAGAGAGGCAGGGATGTTAACTAGAAGAATGTTCCGGTTGGCTACTGTGATGTGCACACGAAATCGTCGGGGGATGTTTTGAACGCGGTGCGTCGACAATGGTGCGCCGGACAGCGGAGCGCTGCGCGTGCCAGCACAGCGTTACGCGTGTGCGCGTGCGAATGATGCGTGCGAGGCGACGGCGACGAAGAGCGCAGCGAGCACGAGGAGCAGCGAGTCGGCGTGTCACAAAACCGAGGTGTGAAGGAAGACACCGCAGCCGTCGGACGTTGGGTCCGTCCTGCCGTGGACCTCCCTTGGATCCCCAACGCAAGCCTTCTGAGTCCGTGTCAAGTTTGGAGGTGGCAGCCGATGGACTGAGGGTCCATGCTGCCAAAAGGCACTTTTGTATAGCCTGCTTTAAGCCTCCGGTGTTTCGTGACGCCGTCGACGGGACCTGGCTACGTTTTTCCTGCCGCTGGCAATTTCTTCGGTGCTGTTGTCTGAAGACCACCGGCGTCTTCCTGTTTCTCCGCTCCCAATACCACCTGGCTCTCTTTCGCCGCTTCCGTCGACACAGTGCCAGCGACGCGTTACAGTTCATCAACCAACGTTCCGTTCTGTCTACAAGGCATCCCCACTTAACCTGGGACGCTCAGTACCGGGTGAACTCTTTCCTTTATTGTCTAGTGTTGTACACGTGTTGAGTGCGTGTTTTTCTTGCTTTCGTTTCCGTTTCATATAGGCCCTTTTTCTTTAAATTATAAATACGGCTTCGTTTTGTTTTGTTTGATCTCTTTGTTATCTTGTTCTCTTCTTCGAACCTGCACGCGATAGCCTTCTCCTTCGGAAAGTCGAGGACGCGTTATCAATTCGCGACGGCTACACTTCACTGGGAGAGAGGGATGAGGGGGGTGTAAAGAATAAGAACTAGAGCAATGTGGTCTGTGTCTGGCACGACAATGACAAACGCACCCAAAGTCACAGGCCGCCGCAGCGCAAGTCTGCACACCTTTAGGGCAGACGAACGCTGCGACCTGAGTAAAATAGATGTATATGCAGTCCTCCATCACTAATACGAGGCAGACAGGCAGCGCAGACGTTGCAGTGTGTAGAAAGGCTGCTTGCCGTTTTGGCTGATAATGTTGGTGACAATGTAATCATCTGAATTCTTCTCGGAACGATGAGGCTGGAAGATGAGTTGTGCCAGCTATTTAACAGCTGCAGGCACTGGATTCAACAAATCCAGCATGTGCAGTGCATTCTGTGCAGCTGGCATGTGCAAGCTGGAAAGCAGTACACGCATGGCTTTCACGATTCGTTTCAGCATTGCCATTACTTGCTCGTATGCGACTTAGGCCGGTTCCTGACCTAGTACTCGACCAGCTGTAGGCTCAACACACTGGGTGCGCGGTGACTGTTCTGTCATTGAGGGCGTGCAGTGCTTCGGGAGCGATGGCCAAGTCATAGAATTTAGTTCCATAAAACTTGTCATTTTTCTGGGCGCTACTAAAGGTATACGTTTAATCGGCTGCAGTATAATCTGTCTCGTTCATTTTTTCCTTCAATAAAGCCTTGCGGCTGCTGAAATTGGAATATCTAAAGTCTTTTCTTTAAAAACTATCGGCAAGTGCGAACTCGGAGCTCACTGAAGGCACAAAATTCTTTTCAAGCGCGTGCGCGAAAATGTGCGAGTAATTCTCCTGACACGTTTGGCATCCCTGCGGCACTTGGGTGCTACAGTGACGCACGAATTAAAGACCAATGTCTGCATTGATGCCAACGACATCCCTATAGCAGACAGAGCTTCCCTACAGCTCTGGCACGCAGTCCGCTGAGAGCGCTTCCGATGGGGACAGTGGTTATATTTTGCAGTCTCCTAGCTTCTACCTTTGGTGAACGAGGATCGGAGTCTTTACAAGATTTGCGTCAATTTACAGATTCAATGCAGACTCTCGGAATGAATTTAGAAGCAGTTGGTTAACCGTAGCCACTATCCGTAAAAAGCCTGTAGTTTACCTTTTGCGATATTTACTTCTAGTTTGAGAGGCAGGCGAGGGAATCCCGATGTCAGCTTGACACAAATTCTTCCTCCTATGAATAAACCATCGACAAAAAAAGACGAATCTCGTTCGGAGCCCCCAAAGCACTCTCAGAATTATATATTCGCTAAACTGCTTAACTCATTAGCTGAAGAGTACCAGGCTTCGTAAGTGCCATTTATAAAGACAAGTAGGGCTCTTGGTTAGGTTGTTAATGCGGCAGTTCTGGAGATAATTGCTTCTTCTGAGGTAATTCTTTTTATTTGCCTACTTTCTCCTTCGCTCTGCTCTTTTTCTTCGCTACGTTCCTGAAAACTATTGTAAGCATCGCACGGCGACCAATCGATCACACTGATAGCGGGCACTGCTGCACGTTCTTAGCCCGTGGAGGACTGCCTGACAACAGCGCCACTCATCATTGAATATTAGCAAGAAAACCTCATAAGGGTTATTTTTTCACCAACTGCTTTCCATGCCAGCTTCCCACGCTTCCGCGAAAGCTGCTGTCTCTCGAACATTGCCAATTAGTTGCAATGTTTAGCGCGTTCGCAACGTCACAACTTTGAAATTCTTTCTCACTGTGCCGAGTATAAAGAATATTGACAATAAGTTTCGCCAGGTATAGCTACATTTTGGTTTAGGGGCATAACTCCAAGTGAGGTTCTTTAGCCTTTCCACTGCATTGAATGCTACGTCTGAAAACACGACTGTCCTTGCTTATCGCCTCGATTCAAATGCAAACGCAGCAAATGATAATTGTGCCCGGAAACAAAGCTGCTGAGTAAAAGCCGACCATAGCGTCTGAGGCGTCATGCGGATCCGGAATATTACGGTTCTTGGAAAGGATTTTTCCTTTCCTGCAAATGTGTATAGCTTTTGCAGAACAGGTTAGGTTTTTATACCGACAATAAGGCGATAATAACGCAACCGTTCCCGCACGCACAGGTTCCAGATATTTAAGAACGGTCGCAGCGGCCGTTATGTTGGACGCATAAATAGCAGCTTAAATGGGCTCTGAAAGGGGCTCTAATAAAGTTGCGGTGTGCCTGGTACCTTAAAGCATGCCACTACATGGATATTGTCCAGCAAGCATTTTTTTAATGCGCTTTGTAGAAGCTGAGTTATGTGAAGGCAAAATTTGAATTTCAAGGTCTTCGCGCTCTTCCCTCTCCTCTCGTCACTTTTTGCACGCTGGAAGGTCGGCGCTCCTCCGCCGGCCCAACATCTGGGAGCGGTGCTTCCTGACCCGCTGGAGCTAGGCGGCTTATTGGCCGCGGCCATAGTAGCTGCCTGACGTCTAAACGAATCTATCCAGTAGCGAGCTCTCAACATGTATACGCAAGTGCGAACGACGGAGGAGGGTGTGAGGATAAAAAAATCGCCGGGAAGGGCTCGCCAACTTTCGCGCGTGATTGTGGGTTCTCGGCTACGTGTAGAAGTGTAATAGTTAGCTTAGGTTTTCATTACAACCCAGTGACGTGATTGAGCGAGTTGATGTGCTCTCCTAGGCAGGTGTTTCAGAGCCCCTTTAACACTATGCTGCCAATCATTTTCATAGACAACATTTTCATAAACATAAACAAAGGGTTCCACATCAAACTGAATTTTTTTTCTTTAGACAAGAAAAAAATTGTAAGAGGTTAACCAAATTTTTATTTCGCTTGCTTGTTGCTGTTTTTAGGCAGCGTCTGTCACGTGGTCATCATCTCGCTTGGTCATCGTTCTTCACAAGACATTCTAGAGAAGCAGTGGACAAGGAGATGACCCACGAATCATGGGGCGGTAAATCGCTTCGTCTTGAGCCGTGCATTTCTCAGCGGGAGTATCAGACGACGCGACATAAGAGAAAGAACATAACTGCACTGCCGGCCTCGCCCTGTGTGCTCAGGGCGCTTGCGTGCTGCTCTTCGGTGGCGTTGTGCATTCGGCACCAACGGAGTCGCCCTACCCAAGAGGGCCTCGGGGTCGCGTGTTCTCTTCCATATAGGCCTATCGTGTACATTTTTGCAGCCGGAAAGCCCGATGTAGGAAGCCCCGATATTCGCCAACATTTACAAAAGCCCCAGCAAGAGTATCGTGCTCGCTTGGAACGCTCCATACAAGACCAACTCTAAAAATGAACGCGTTGCGGTCTCTGTGCTCTTGCACGGCTGCGTTTGTACCCCTGAAGCCCTCTATGCGAAATATAATGTTCGACGTTATAGGGCTGCACGCTCTTTTGTGAATTTGTTTTCGTGCTCAGCCACGATCCTCTTGAAAACTCAATTTCCGAACTGCGTTTCTTCCACCAGATATGCGGCCAGTTTTCAGAACAGGAAGCATGCGCACCTCCTCAAATCAGCACTGTTAGAATAAATGGGGTGCGTTTTATCTCATTTTATAACTTCATGTGAGTATGATTGAAACCGACATTGAGGCGAAGTTATGAAAAAAGAGAGAACAGGGGAGTTTTTCCTATTCATTAATTTTACATGGCTGAATCTTCAAGTCTTCTATAAAGTAAAAAATGTGTGTTATCCGCGCATCTTCTACCACCGCACTTAGGCTTGGCTGCATTGAAGTTAGAGGTGTTCGCAATTGCACTTTTATATTTCCCACTTTTGATGCTACACAAAAACACATTATACAGTAGACTGTTTTTTAACTCTTCAAAATAGTAATGCTTGATTGAATCCCCGCACTGGATAACGTGTTTTAACAACATTTCATTGACTTACAGGCTGACCGACCGGCCGGCAGACGACCCAATAACCATTGGCTGACTGATTGATAGATTAATTATGCCTCAAAACTATTATGTTTTGTAGGAGCATGCGGAAGTTGTTAATGAAAGGCTTTGGATCAACTGGAAGCCAGCTCGGTTTCCTCACCGCCATAACTACAAAGAGTCAGCGCACGGTCGCTCATGCCTATTACTTTGAGCAATATTCGGCTTTAGAGGCCGGGATTTTTCAGCAGTTTATTTATCCTTTTGCCCCGTGTCTGGATATAGTATTTTTAGGAACAGTAGATGTAGTGGCGTCCCCCAGATAAGCAAATGAAGAGTTAGGGTAATAAAAAAATATCTTAGATGTATTGTAATCTGATAAAAGTAATACAAATCCAACGATGTTTAACTGCATATAAGAAGCTAAATCATTCGTCCTCCCCCTCTTTTAGTGCATCACGCACATTCAGTAAACACGGCCGATGAAAGCAGCTTATGTGGTCACACGCCGTAGTGTTTATTCGCGCATAAAAAAGTTTATCAAATTCAACTCCCTCCTCGAAACTACTGAGTTATCCGCGTGTCTGCTTGCATGGGTATGTAGAGAAAATGTGCCATGAGATATCGACAACCTGCCCAGATTGCTTGTGCATTCAACTTTATCGGTACCTATTAGTTTCTTGCATCTGTCAACGAAGAAGTAAACCTGGACGGTGCTATATAAAGAGAATGTAACAGAAAAGTGATCGGTATAAGGTGAAAACAAAGAAGCAAATCAGAATGAGGCTTTTGCATGCCAGCCTCTGTAGAAAACCTAGAAGCAATGCGTCCGATTCCCACTGCATAAGAGCTAGAAGATTTGAAGCTTGCATTCCTAGTAATGCTGCAGCAGGAAAATAGGTGCCTTCGATTTGAAGATGGTGCAGTTGGCACCGAATGGAAAATTCTGCACACCAATCTTGGTATGGCTGTCATAGCACTATGACTATGGCATTGGGCTGCTGAGGATTAGATCGCTGGAGCTATATACGGCCGCGGCGGCCAAATCCTGAAGGGCGCCATTTGCGAGAGGCCCTGCACCTTAGGCGACGGCCAAGAGCTGTAGGTACGCGAAATTAATGTCACACCCCTCAAGCACGAAACGTTTTGAACTCCACGTTCAGCTTGCAGTCTGAGATGCCAAATATCGGATGGAAGTTGCGGAATTAAGACACCCTTGTTTTATTTTAAATATTCCATTATTATTCATTAGGCAATAAATGAAAATTTTTATTCAAGACATCCTAGCGCAGTTTGTATCCTCGCCGGTTTTCCATGCATAATCTTTTTCCAGCATGGCGTATGAAAGCTTTAGTTGCTCATAAAGCGTAACACAACACAATGCATTTCTTTTTTTTTTTGGCGGGGGGAGGGGGGCGGGATACACGTGTAAGCATCAATGTTCGTGCTGCTCATTGGAAAGGGTAGGTGCCGCCATCAAGTGCTTTGCTGAGCCTGCGTGGCTAACTGTTTTAGCACATATCATATATGAGGTGTTCCAGCTAAATTTTGCCAAGGTTTAAAAATTTACCGCAACGTAATAGGACTACCCGGCAACGCAAAACAATGAGCCGACAGAGTATGAGACACCGAGAGAGCTGCGCTCGAATTTTGCATAAAATAGAGTCGTAATCGTCCTTAGGAGTGTTTGTATTTCGGTCAATGCAATAATTAAAGTCAAAAAGGCAACATTTTAGCTACAAAATTTCGGGCGAGAATTCTAGTGCCAAATTTTATACCGCCCTCAAAAACGTCTAATGCATAATTTTAATCTTGATGTGTGTTTTAGACCACTTCTTTCCGCGTTCAAAAGTGAGCGCGGGAAATATGAAAAACTCCCACATGACCACGCATTTCCGCATCATGACAGCAGCGCTTTCAAATACGGAATTTGTCAACCTAGCAGCATTCGATAGTGTCACGAGTGTGACAGGTTTTAAACAAAGAAGTGGGCGCGGTAGGTAAATTTTTAGTAATACCTATGATTTGGCCGCGTTCAGAAAGCAGCGGATGCGCTATACGCAGGCCCAAACGCTAAGCTGCTTTCCAGTTAGCAAACATCGTTCGCGTCTGGTATCTCGCTTGGCCGTCTTAGGGCTCCGACGGTTTGGTTTTTTTCAGAAATTTGTGATCTTTCGCCGCTCCCACGCACAAAACGTCGTACTTACGAATAGAAACGCCGCTTGTGATTAGGCCTGCTTATGGCTACGGCGAGAAAGCGCATCTGCTATTTTTGCACTGAACGCGGCCAGTTCGAAGTTATTACTTTCCTTTAAGTTGCGAGCGCATATGTCTTTCCTTCTTGCCTGCCACACACAAGCTTCATCGAGTGCAGCTGCGTCCAGAAGTTCCACGAGAGCTCAGTCCTGTCTCGACGGGCAATCGGATTGTTAGAGTTTTTTTTTTCATATTTCGCGCGCTTTATTTTTGCACGCGGAAAAAAACTGTATAGACGAAATTAAAATGAAAACTGATGAATTAGGCATTTTTTTAGAACTCTCTACAATTTGGCATTAGAATTTTCGCTTAAAACGTAATAGCGGAAAAGGTTGTATTGAGAGTTTATTAATTATTTATTCAATTGAACAAAATACATAAACACTCTTACTTCCTAAGTACAGTAGCCAGCAGCAAGGCTGGAGTTGCCTCCACCAATTGTGCTGCGGTGTATTCTTAATCTTTTGCTAACGCTAGGTGGGACACCTGGTAGGTACCAAACAACACTCAATCTGCTTTTGAGCAAGGTATTTTGCGTGGTGTTTGCTCTGTATTCATCGTCATGATGACGTACTAATAAATCACGCACTAATAATATGACGGAACCACAAGAGGCAAGTATCGCACATGAAAAAGAAATTTTCAACGCACATGCTAGTCAAATAAAGTAAGCAAAAAAGTCTTAAATGAGCACAAATTTGATCATTATGACAGGAACTCAAGACAACGGTAGCAGGTTTTACATCTCATCTTGTATAGAAGCCGGCGTGCTTGCGCCATCAATATCACTCAAGTTCGTATATAACTGTCGGTTTCAGATCGCTAGCGGGTCCACAAACTTTTTTCTGGAAAAACTATTATCATTAACTGTGCTATGTCATTAAACCGTCCACCACAATCGTTTTTCCTTTTTCTAAAAACCTCCCATGAAGGTGTCAATGTCATTCGCACAGTGAAAGTAACCTGACCAGGCATTGATAACATATCTATCCCAGTAATTTGAAACTAGCTTCACACCTCATACATAATATATTGCTCATTTTAGTTTATTCTTTGTAGCGGCTCATTTCCTCCTGAATTGAATCGGCGAGAGTCAACTGCGATTATGTGAAGGTACTCCTTCGTCCCAGATTAGAGTTCTGCATTTATCAGACACGTTATTGACAAATTATTTTTTCCCGCTAAATCCTTAATCGAGTCAATTTAAACTTCTCTTTTTCTGAGTGTGGTCTTCATTCTGGCCATTCTGTCTCTTTACTTTAATCCCGCTGATGTTTTACAGAAAGCTTTATATGACGATCATTTCTTCGGTTAGGATCTTATAGGTTTTCCGAACGTTTTGATGCAATTTACACGTTTTAATTCTAAAATTAGTAGCCATAAGCATTAAGGGTTCTGCACAAATGTTATTATGGAGCAATCTGCAAAATAGGCACAATATAATCAAGATTAAGAAAAATTTTTGTGGAAGCTAAAGTTAGTCTAAGAGTCGCTCATGGTTGTTTTATCGGTCAATAATTATTTTTAATTTCCGTTACTGATTTTCTTGAATGCTTATCTCCAAATTGCGCAATGTATGCAAATGGCGCGACCACTATAAGTTTTAAGAACAATATTTTTTCCTGGTTTGTAAAAAAAAAGTAGCCTTAGTGAAGGTTACAAAAATATAGTAACAATTATCTCGTTATCGATAGTTCCAAAACCAATTTTATTTTGTTGAGTTCAGCCCAGATATCAATTTCTTTGGTTGTATCACTCTGTTTTGGGTCTAATCTAATTCCTGCTAGCACTCGGTGGTCATTTTAAGGTAATGAATTGTAGTGTAACCTTAAACTTCATTATCATATTTCCAATATTACTCATAAAAGGGCCTAAAGTATTCAGTCACTAATTAAAACCCTTCAACACGTATCGTCCTGTAGTTAGAGAATGACTTTATTATTTAGACATTAAAGCTGTAATATGTTGTGGGAATACTTGCAATACTCATCTTCGTTCGCTTCAGGCTCTCTAAAATCAAGCTGTCAGAATAGCCACATCTAGCCCATAGTACTCTAGCTCTATTCTATAAGTACATATTAACGGCTTTCTTGCTGTCAGCGAGAGTGCGAAATGCAACTGAGGTATATCTTCATGGTAACTAATGATCAAGTTTCTTTGTTCAGAGTTTCGAAAACACGTCTGATAAACAACAATATCACCAGATTTGCATTAAACTATCAATTCATTGTACCGCAGACGGGGATCACTGCAGTAAACAAACAGTACATTTTCCGGCTTTCTCATATTTGAGCGCTATAACCCTGCACGCCTCGTTGACAATCTCCTTGCTGAACACAACTAAAAACTTTCTTCTAACAGAAAATAATTAGCATTTATTTGTAACTTCTATTCTTTTTCAAAACCACGCTTTTTAAAACAGCACCAATGCAGTTTTTGTTAATTGATGGTTTTATGCGGTGTTTCAATGTTTTTCATCCACTTTCCTGTTTGTATTCTCCTGTTCTGTCCCCCGGAGTCTGTGGAGCTTCAAAAATTTGATTAGTGCATAAAATGTTTATGTATTTATTCTTTGACTTTGTATAATATTTCATGCCTTTGATTAAAACTATCAGCCAAGTAAATCAAAACGCTTTTATCTGTATTTCACAAAGGTGATACGGAGAGTTAGGAAAAGGCTGTACAAACAGAGCATGACCGAATCTCCTACTCCAAGGAAGCATTGGCAGGAAAAAACTTTCTTACAATGCAAACATTTCACACGATCAACAAAACACAATGACAACTTCAAAAAACGCACCTACAGCACAATAAAATAAATATATTTTTTGAATGAGCGAAAGTATTAAGAGATGAAAACTGATGCTTTACACATAAACGTTGCACAAGATTTTAGGGACGCACCAAAGAGCACACTCTGTGCTCAGTTTTTTTAAAAAATATCGAAAATGCATTGGTTATTCTAAACTATAAAGTCTGGGTTTTTAAAAATGAAATCATTAATCAAAGTAGGTAATGTGTGTTAAATGTTTTTCCGCCCATTCTCTGTACGTGAGAATATACTTCTCAAAAGCACATAGTGAGCTATAAATCACACACTGTGTGCAAGCCCACGCAAATTAGTAGAGCAATCCAAAGCTGCTGAGCAATGAAGTTCTAAAGATATTTATTAGCTATAAAGTGTACATGTCATTAGTCTTTGTCACTCCCAATTATATGTGCTGATTCTCTCCATTTTGCGCTCTGTATATCCTTTCTTTTTGCTTCTCTTCCTTATAATTTATTGTGATGTATTGCTTTTTTGTTTACTAAGTGCATGTTTACATATAAAAGGAGGTACCGATACAGCCACTCAAAAACATCTTTTTATATACAGGGCGTCCCAGCTAACTTTAACCTGGGTTTTAAAATATGCTGCGGCACTTTAAGACGACGCCACCAAATGCATGTCACTGGCAGTTGTATGGAGCAAGTCGCACTAATTTTTGTATTGTGCTTTGTTGCATAATTAGTCGTGATGAATTAACCATTTTTGCAAGTAATACAGAGAGGCGAAAAATTCTAATAAGAAAGTTAATCACGAAGTGAAAAAGAGAGGGAAAACCTAGAAAAACAAAGTAGGCAAGCACCCTGAGGATTTCCCTTCCTTGTTCACTTTGTGACCATCAAGAACCATCTGACCAAACTGTCATCACCATGGACTCCAATGAGAAAGTTGTAGAACGGTCAGCAAAACGACCGATTGAATAGTTTCTAGCTTTCCATCTACTACGTATTAGCTTTTTTTGGCTCACTGCAGATGCCCGTGAAATGCAAAAAAAAAAAGCACGCGGCGTGCACGTTTGCGGCGCCGCGATTGCAGTGCTCTCACACGTACCGACTACAACGAACAGCACATTTGGCCGGGTGTGCTGCAGCTGTAAAGGTGACAAAGCTATTACGAAGGCGCTGGCTGTACGATTTAAGCCGGCGCAAGCGATTAGGGTTGCGTCTGCTTATCGCTCTCACGAACCGCGGCGAGCGAAGCATACCGCTGGCGTAAATCGCATGGCAAGCTGCTGCTTCGCTGCGCTGCCGCCTTTTAAGCGGCAGCACACTGAGAACACCCTGTTGGTCCTGTACGCGGAGCGTTTGCGGAACGCTGCATGAGCCCATTCATAGAATGCGCCGAGCAGAGATAAAGGTTACACAGGACGATTAAATTGCTTTATTTCTTTCTCCTGTGTGTCAGTGGGGTCCGGCTAATACCAGTTATTTCAGACAGTCATTATCATAGATACATAGATGAATTGTAACAGTGCACCCTTCGAAACGGGATATTGGTGGTTGCCACAGCCTTAGCATATATTCCTATTTGATTAAAATTTCAGTTTCTACAGTGCTCTACCGAGGTTTCTTCTTAAAACGCAGATTCTTATAGCTTATACCTTGCCTGAAAACTAAACGTAATTCTTTAGGCCATAGCTCTGGCTTTTATTGCATAAATTTGTCCTCAATACTTTTTACTGACGTCTACCGCTGATGCGTTCATATTAGCGTCGGTATCCTTGAACTGAAAACACACACGTCTGAACGCTGCCTTGAATGTTTGTGAAACATGGCATGTCACTGAGCGCTGACAACTGTTACTGAAAAGGTTTTTGTATAGAAAAGATTTTGTATACACAATTTTAATTTTGATAGGTGGGTGCCGCAATCTTAGTTTTAGCGGAGCGCCGCCTATCATGGGCTGTTGTGGGCTGATAATTTGCAGCCCGTGGGAAGGAGACGCAGTAGCATGTGATCTCAGCAAACGCGATCCGCTCATTTTATTATTGCCAAAACATTATTTATTTATTTATTTATTTATTTATTCATTTATTTATTATGGAAACTTTCAAGGCCAAGAGGCACTAGAGAAAGCAGTGGTGAGTCTGCTACATTAGTTGCAGAACAAAAAAAAACAATATTGCACTTTCAACCACGATATTGAAGTGAATGGCATCACAAATGGAGACTGTGGAAGCGGGAGGGCGGTTTCATTCGGTAGCTGCTCCTGGCAAAAAGGAAGAATGCTACGAATTAGTACGGCAAGTTGGCACTTCAACTATGTGTTCTTGGTCGATGCAAACTGGATGTTGCTTGTTGTGGTGAAAATATTTTCTTTCGCGAATTTATTAAAGTAGAATATTATAAGAAAAGTGCATAGGCGAAAGTACTTGCGACTTATTGAGAGGTCCGCAGAATAAGTGTATTTGTCATGGACGTAACGCTGGAATGACGTGAATAATTAGAGAAGTTAAAACGGGCGGCACGATTCTCTATGCTTTTAAGGGAAGTGATAACATTAGAATGAACAAGATCCCATTTGGCGCAGGCATATTCGAATTTTCGACGGACTAGTGTTTTGTACCGGGTAATTTTTAATGAGGTGGGTGCTGATGTAAAGTTGCGTCTTAATAGCCTAAAGTTCGTTTAGCATTGTTAGCAACATATTAAACATGCATGTTTCAGGAAAGATTGCTAGTAATATACAGTCCATGATACCTATAGGAGTTGACAACTGACAAGACAGGCACCATAAATGAAATATGAGGGCATATTAGGAGGGGTAGACCGGAAGGAAGCACGCATACACTTGGATTTGTTCGTGTTAAGCAGCATTAACCATTTACTACACCACGCCAATTGGATATACTGCCGAGATCACCTTGAAGCTTAGAGGAATCATTGAGGATTGCTATTTTGTAGTAGATAACGCAATCATCTGCGAACAGCCTAATATTATTAATTCCGGAGGTAACCGAAATTCATTAGCGGTTACATACAAAATCCTATTTAAGAAAAAATCTTTATTCCATGTTTACACTTGTGTCATTATAAAGGAGGGTAAGTTTGAAAATCAGTAAATCGCTAGAAATAGAATCGAAATCTCGCGAGAAGACCAGAAATGCACAATTGGTATGAAGTTGTTCATGTGCATTAATGAATAAGTCGTTAATAAAAGAAAGAAGCTAAGTTTGGCAGGAAAAGAATTTTGTAAAACCATGCTGTGCGTTGTTAAAAAAAGAAGAGGTCTCGATGAAATTATGAAATGTCAGTAAATTATGTGTTCCGGTATTTTGCTTGGATTGCATGTTAATGAATTTGGTCGGAATTATGGTAGGAATGGGTGTCACCTGATTTATGAACCAGAAACACCTTTCCCACCTTCCAGTATTTGGGTGGGATAGAGAGCTGTAAGGACTGTTCAAAATTTTTTGATAAAATAACGTTTGAAAACATTTCAGTACACTAGCATTTTTGAGCTATTGAAGTCGGGACCACGCGAGCAATTTTTGGATTGCTGATAAATTTCCCAACGCCAATCCAGTCGAAATGGTAGGATCCATGGGCGGAAAAGTTGTGAATGATAAGAATGGTAGAGCTGTAGGTATTCATTGCCAAAAAAAAAAAGATTGAAAAGGTATGGTTCAAGATATCGCAGCACTCTTGATGCGGAACTGGCACGTCTGTCTGAATTAACTGTGGAACATTCTTTTTAGTACCTGTCACAACAGATCAATGCTTTCGTGGGTTAGAAGCCAGAAGCGATGGAAGGGGGTTTTTTAAAGATATGTGTTTGGCTTCATCAAACGCCAAACAATGTTAACCGGCAATCCAGTGACAAAGTAATGAATGATCAGTATGATTTGTAGCTTTAGCGCGAAGAAGCACCAATTTTTTTGGTTATGTTTATGATGCGTCAGCAAAAAGTGTCCGCAAATTTTGTTCGCAAGATAATGTTCTGTTGCGATAAATCTACGAAAATTTGGTTGTGTCAGGCAGTGCCTGAGAAGATCTTGAAATGGGAAAATTTTGGTTCCTGAATTGTAATTAGTTAATTAAATTGCACAATGAAAATAAATGCTGTGTTTGAAGCTGGTTTTTTGTAACTGATTCGATGAAAACTATGTAAATGCGTCAGAAGGCTTACTTAGTATATAAACAAAATTAGAAAACAAAATACAAAATAAAAAACATTGGATATACATAAGATAAACATTCCAATATCAAAAAATAAAACTCCAAAATTGAGGGAGAAATAGGAACGGGAAGGCTTTCGCATTTCCGCTCTGAAGCGCGCAAGTGCAATCCTGTAATTTTTGCTGCTAATTCTGGAAAATCTGACCGCGGCGGCTGTGTTTTTAGAGGAAAACCGCTAAGGCGGGCATGTGCTGTGCGATGTCAGTGCACGCTAAAGATTCCCAGGTGGTCGAAATTATTCCGGAGCCTTCCACTACTGCACCCCTTTCTTCCTTTCTTCTTTCACTTCTTCTTTCACATCCTCCTTTATCCCTTCCCTTACGGCGCGGTTCAGGTGTCCAACGACATATGCGACATATACTGTGCCATTTCCTTTCTCCCCAAAAAATTATTATTATTATTAAAACCTGAGTACGCGTTCGTCTCAAGTTCATCCTCGTGTCTGCTATACCTGTAGGCTAAGCGTGGCCCGGTGTTGCATGATGTAAATACGAAATCAAATCGTCTTGAGGCTCAAAATCGATGAGAGCAATCGAATATGAATGGTTTTGGAGGATCGCAGTTTTTCATGAATGTTCTCGCTGCCTGCTTGACCATGTCGAGTGTGACACTTAAGACTACAGAGCTTAGGACAGCCACCCCGTTCCCAAACTGAATATTCGAGAGACAACAGCGAGCTACGTCACCGAAATGAACACACGTTTGATCATTGCAATCTTTGTTTGCAGTGATAAGCGCGGTGAAATGGAAATTCAGTCCCTCGTACCGAACGCGTAGGACTGTACCAGAAGGGAAGAAAAAACCAGCGAAAAAAGACGCACGACCAGAAGAAGACACACACAGGCTGTCGCCGGACTGTTTGTAGCACAAGCGAAACAAGCCACTTCACTGAACGCGACACGCATTCTGGCCTACTCCGTGCTGGCCAATACTCGATCACTGGTCCACAAACAAAAAAAAATTTGTAATTATACGGCCTGATAGTTAAAACGTTAATGTAAAGTTATTGCCGCTTTCTGAGAGGCCGAATCGCATCGCCTGTGTTGAGAATTCCCACGTCAGTTGGAGAGGGGCACTGTTCAAGTCGCAACGTTTGTTGTATGTTAATATCGGGAGCGGTTAAGCATCATTTAATTGGGTTGACCTATTTACAATGCATTCGATGTGGTTTGCGTCGAACGATTTATTACAATCCATGGTATAGTTTACCGTCCTGTTCTATGCCGCGTGTTCTTTCTTCACTCGTTGCCATCGCTTGCTCACTGTGCATTTCGGTAAAAAGTCCGTACGTGTAGCCGCTTCCATTCAGGTCTTACTGTGCAAATGCGATTAGTATGTTGGTAATAATGGCTCGTTTTTTTTCCAGGTGGCGATGCCTACACGCTCTCGATGTTCGTGAACAGCTTTGCCCGAACCATCCAGATGCCCAGTTTCCTAAAAATATGTACAAGTTAGTTGCTGGGCCAGGCACTGTGCTTCGTTGCGCACCAGAGATTAGGCATAGACAGGAGATTTCTATCCATTAATTTCATTCAAAAAGTGCGCTGAACGTATATAGCTAAGCTAGTTGTTGGCGCCAGTGTTTCCTGTTCACAAAAGACGTCCACTGCCGATAAAACTCGGGGCCGACGGGAAAGTGGTGAAGAAACAGAGATCGCAGGCGCACTGAGACCTCACCATAATATGGTGCCCGTGCAGACTAGCGGCGTTTTTTTCGTATTTTTGTTGGCTGTTACCGCAGCGTGCAATAAAGCATTCATATCTACAGGAAATTGGCGTGGCGCACAAAATTGCACTTTTTGTTATGGAGACGCAAACACGCATTTGACCAGCGGCTAAGCAGCCGCACGTTGCTCCATGCGCCAGATAAACCTCCCAGTCAAAGGATGGCGACAGTGGGATGTCGCGCAACGCATGTGTAAGTCACCATAGCCAGTACATAGGAGTATTTCTCCATCTCTTGGCCGCTCGTCGTAAAATGGTGTATCAACATTATTGTCGTGACATTGCCCTCTTATAAAGCGTTTTTGTTGTAGATCAAAGGAAAGTCTATCGCTCTTCGCGTACATGCTCTGCTCCCTTTGCAAAATCTCAATGCCCGCATGCAATTTCTATTTGCGTTAGCCATAGAGCAGTACTGAATGAGGTAAGTTGCTTCATTGAAATGTTTTGTGGGCTATCTCTAGTAGAAAGAGTTTGCTTGAACGTTTACTGGACTGCAAGCTGGCGATTCGTATTTGATCATTCTTCCTAGCATCCCGAAATGAGAGCTAGTCTATTAAAACTATACCTCTCGGGTATTAGGATGAATAGCAGGGGCTCTTGGCACGTTAGCACCTGGAAATTCCGCGCGACACTCGAGATGAGCACGAAGGCAAAAGTGACAAGCCCTGACTATCTAAAAATTGTGCTCGCAGTGAGCAGTCATGTCTCCTTTCTTCGTCCTTGTATCGCGTGTCACGCTGAAGCTCGAGATATACGAGCATTGCGGCAAAAGCCAGTGGGCTCCTGGAATGAGGAAACCTTTTTCTCTCTCTCTCTCTTTCGAAAAATTACACGTACGGTGTGAGGCCTCGTTTTTCTTTGTTTTAATTACGACAGCATTGTGTATTTGTCCCCTTCGATAACTAAGATGGCCTTAAAGGGACACTAAAGTACCGCCGGAGGAGTGACCACATTTTAATGTCAATGCGGTTGTGGGAATTTTTTTAACTCGTGATGCGAGAGGTTTGCATGCAGATCAGCAAACACATCCCAATATGCGGGCGTTCAGCAGCCCACGGAAATAGCACTCCGCCTCATTGAATTAAGCCATGGTAAACAGGTGTTTTTTCCCTTCAAAAATAGCCCAATAGCCACAAGAAGGGGGCTGACGGTAAGAGGCAATGATGCAATATTATCGATGCAACACCGACTCAAACAGCTGCATTTCACCTCCAATCGATCTTAAAAGGCAGCACCAATTCATATCAAAGAATGAGACCAGCGTGCTTACAAAAAAGAGCAACCAGTGATAGGCCGCCATTAGATTGACCAGGACTCCAAAGAAAAAGCACAAGCGAAAATACGTCAGCAGCACTGCAAGCAGTGGCGAAATCTATTCCTGTTTGCAGCTCCGGGGGAAGAAAATATTCTTTGATATAATTAATATTATTTTAGCTTTTTAACAATTACTGCTGGTGTCTTTATTTACTGGATGGCATATAGCCCGCCGCATGTAATATCCATATTATATTTAGAATTTTGAGAACGCAGTTACCATCGTGGTTGTGGCCCAAGAAGGTCTGGCTGCATCGCGCGAAAATATATGCGCTTTCGAGAAGCTTGCAGGCAAAGCAACCCCTCCACTGCACGTAACTGGTCGAATAGCGAAAATTTCTTGAGCCACAGTGCCGCTGGTAACTGCGTTTACAAAAATCTAAAAACTGATAAGGATATTACTTATAGTCAGGTACACGCCTCTCAATAAATAAGGAGGCTTATAATAATAGTCAGAAAGTTTACTACTCACTATTATTTATCCGGCTTACTTCTTAGCACATCTTATCTGTATTCTGATGCGCTGCACCACTGACAATATTATGCGAAAAAAGGGGGGTTCGTCTAACTGAAAAAATAACTGATTTTTAAAAGTTGCAGAAGATCTTTGCTGAAGCCCTCGGTATACATAACAGCATCTACAAGTTCGGATTTGTAGAATTTGGTTTTGCATATTACTCGTGAAGAATTAAGAGACGCAGGCTGAAGCAAATAGACCGACGCCGGCAGTCTGCAGTTTTTAAAGTGATAGTTTTAAGGTTCCCGTTTAGCGGAAAAAGCGGCGTCCCGTCTACGGCCTCCGGCGTTATTGTGTCGCGAAACTCCGGACTGGTCAAAAAGGTGTGACGTCAAACGTGGGGTGGCGGTATTGAAAAGTCATTAAGTATTAAATGATTGTGATTACAAGTTAGCAGCTTGACTCAAACGTCATTAGGACATGTAAGTATATAAATTAAATGAATTGTGCTTAATGAATACTTGATTTTCATGCTGCTACATGCATGATCATGCATTGCGGGCATTGTGATCATTTAATTTCTACTCTCTTCTTGAATTAAGCAGTCTTCCATTAACCCTTAAATGTCAATACTCAATTTCGCATTGCACGGCACTGTTACATTAATGCAGCGGGAATTACATTTTTGAGCTCTTAAATGCGTTTTGCCCCGTATACATCTAATTATGTGCAATATTATTCATTATGTCTGCTTTTTGTATTATTGCTGTTCATAGACTGCTTCTGTGTCAGTAGGGCTGCACACTCCAAACATTTCGAAGAAAGGACCCGGTCAGAAGAACATTTCCTCTTATTTTGTTCCTCCTCAAGATAAAAATTCTGCACAACCGATTGAAATAAAAAATGGCGTTTTTTTTACTGCGCACAATGTGTTTCGGTTTCCGGGTTATCTTCGTGTGATATTTCCAAAAATACAGACGAAAGCTTTTAACACTTTTGATATATATGCCTCACTGAATGAGCGCACACCTCTGCAGTACCGGTGCCTTATCGTTCGCAATATTTCCTCTATTCTTGATGCCACAGGGTGGCACCTTATGCTCTGTCGATATCTGCAATATGAAGCGAAAAAAAAAGAATCTAGGCCGTGAACGCTCTTGGACATGTTTACGACGGGCCGTCCAATTCCCTATCGTAAAGACTATGGTCAGGGCTCCTGAGAAGGCACCTGCAGTACCCCGAAGTACCGCAGCTGCCTTCCGTAAATAGCCTTTTTGCCTCGCCTGTTTCCTCCGAAAGTGCAATAGGCATGAATTATTATTCCGAAGCCATTGGGGAGCGATTCATCAGTGTTAGGCCAGGGTGAGGAAAACGCGAATCCAAGGAGTGGCGATTCCTGTTTTAGATGAACGGCTCCATTATTCTCTATTTCGATTGCTGCTCCCAACTTAGCCCTCACACGAGTTTAGTAGGTCACACTAGCATGCTATAAACTGCCTTTAACACACGCTTTTTTTAGTCTGCTTCCCGTAAAGGAACCATGTTAGGCTGCACCGATATTATACTCATGTCTGTATCTGCAGCCTGCTTTTGTTTTCAAAATCCCTTCAATTTTAGTGCTCAATGACTTTTGTGTCAGCTTCCAATACAGCTTAAAACTGTATCCTCTTCGCTCGGAGGGCATAATACGACCCAAAGCTTAGCAGCCTCTTGAATCTGTCGTTCAGCTACTTGAAATCTACTAAAATTATGGTGTGGAATATTGGCACAGAAGTCAATGAGAGTGGCGATTACCACTAGATGGTAAGCAAATAATAGCGGTTTTATTTGTCTAGCTTTAACATTGAAAATTTTATTCTCCGTAATCAACTTTTATTTTTACTGCACTCGCGGGATTTTTTTTCTGATCAAACTGTGTCCACGTTCGTTACACCCGATTACGAAGTACACGAAAGTCATGTGTGATATGGGCCGGTTTTTCGCTGATGATCCTTTTTGTCCACTATGCTCAACCTGAGATTTCGAAATTTTTGCCGCTTACACAAATTGAGTGGACTCTAATTATACAAAGAGTTGGGCTAATTGATGCCTGAACGAACTGTTCATTTGTTTAGAGTTCTTTAGCTATCTTTGTCGGTGTCATCAAAATGTATTCTTGTATGTTTCTTCAGTGCACATATATTTGACAAAAAGGTTCGCCTTCTTTGTGTGTGTGTGTGTTTTTTTTTTGGGGGGGGGGTGCTTTTTTAAGAATTGCTAAAGCTTTTCTTGACATTCAGTCAATCAATTTCTCGGGGTGATACTCTTGCATTTCTCTTTCTGTAGCAGATTCAATGCGGTGACCACAACGCATGTTGCTCTAGGTTTTTAGCGCCTAATTCAAATTCGAATATTATAGCCGAGGCAGTGACAGAAGGTATATCTGAGTTGTTTGGATGAGGTGTGTGTGTTGTAGAAAGAGCTTAAAAAAGTCGATATTAGTTTTTTTCCTTGTAAGCTGTAGAGCTGCCAATTGCTAGCCAAATGTAGAATGAACAAAAACACTGGCTGTGCATCGCACCATCATTACATAATTGGCGTAAGGTAGCAGCAAATGGCATGCAATTTTTTACATGTAGGCTTCTGCACAAATACCGCAGCGGTGGCCTATAGTGGTTTGAGCATCCGCCTCGCAAGCGGGAGGTGCGGGGTTCGATCCTTAGTGCCGCCGAGTACACACCGGTGATACAGTGAGTACAAGTTTCCCCTCGCCTGGGGCTGGTGCTCGGCTTATTCAGAGTGAAATGCATAGAAAATTATACTTTAACCCCGCCTTGAGTAAACGAAAATACCTTGCGCCCTGGAGATCTTTGGCCGCAGATGTCCCTGCGCCATAAAAAATTATCGTCATCATAACCATCAGCTGTTGTACAAATGATTAAGCAGCCGCTGAGGTCGTCAGCTGAGCCATTGAGACGGGTTCAACAAGGCATACAGCTTTTACAAATACTAAAGGACAGCCAAGGTCCGGCTGCCAATGTGCTGTTACAACTCTGCGGGGAGAACGTTGTTTGACCCCTCATTAACCCCACGAAAAGAAAAAAAGATGTCTCGGGGAAAACTAGAAAACTACCTGTGGAATCTTTCCCACGCAGGCTCCCCTTGTGTCGGACCGCTAGACCCGACCCACGATCGACAAGGCGACGAAAGGGAGCGGGCAAAGCGCATTCCCGAAACTACCGTGACTGACTGCTTCGGACAAAGTAGCAGCGGACCTCCGTATCCTCCTCGCCCATTCCCACGGGGCTCTGCGGGCTATGTGCGGCAATTCTTGTCATCTATGTATCGTGTGATGAAAGAGGCGGAGCCTCAGTCTATTTAACGAGCGTCCTGAGTACGAACGATCGCTCTGGACCATGGCGACAAGACTCATCCAGTCGCTGGACGCAATGAACTTTTAATTCTTGACTGCTTGCTCTTTCCGTTTCCTTCTAAATTACGTAATCAAGTTTCTTGAAAAGTGCCAGTCAACCCGTTTGCTTTTCGTTTTCCCAAGCTTTAAGTTTAATGTTACTTCAACCCAAAAGCTCAGACACGCTACCCAATGGAGCCCGGATTCCAGTGAACCCCTGCGCCACGATAACTGGTGGCAGCGGTGGGATACGAAGCCTTGCCGCCCTAACAACTGATGACCAGCGGTGGGATCGGAACCTGCAAGAGGCAACAACGGTCGGCCGGCGAGAGAGCAGCTGTCTCGGGACATGATCACATGTGTGGGTGAGTGCTTGGCTGTCCTCTGATGTGGACCAGATTCTAAAAGAGGATCAAAATTTAGAACTGGTAGAGTCCTGTGCTTAATTCCTAGAGGTTCTTTATTTTTGCATAGTTGTTTTAGAAATAGCCTAGACTCAAAACTATCATGAATCTACAGAAGCTGCACAAGCCGGACCTGTTGCTGTTGCGTGAGGAATTGCTGATCGATACAAAGGGTTTGGCAAGAAAACCCGTGATTATTCAGGCAATCACTGATTTGGGGGCAGATGGTGAGGAGCTCAGTGAGGCGTGGAGACTCATAGGACGAAAAAGGAAGAGCAGCTCAGACAGCACGAAAGGCGTGAGCGTGAAAGTGAGAACGAAGCAAAAAAAAAAACTGGAGCGGGAGTTAGAACTCCGTAAGTTAGAAGTGGAGTTGAGCAAGGGGTCGGGCAATTCTCCCCAGCAAGTGGTGCCTCTCCTCAACAAAGAGGCAGAGTTCAAGATGTCTAGGCACATGCAGCCATATGTAATATCAGGGGATATCGGTCTGTATCTAGCAAATTTTGAACGAACATGCGAGAAACTATCCTGCAGTCGAGACATTTGGTCTCAGAGGCTACTGACGGTTCTGCCATGGAAGGCAGCGGAAGGTTGTCGCGCGGCTTAGCAAAGAGGACGTGGACAACTACGAGAAGGTCAGGGCTCGCCTTGTACGAAAATATAGACTTTGCGCCGAGGCGTTCAGGCAGCGATTTCGGGTAGGTAAGAAGTCGATGGACGAGAGCTATCCCGATTTTTTGTACAAGCTGCAAGTGAACTTCATCGAATGGTTAAAGAGCACAGAGTCCTTTAGTGACCGCGACGCTGTAGTGGAGAGGATTTTGTTGGAGCAGTTTTACAACTGCCTCCCTGAAGAGGATAAAAATTGGCTACAGGACCGGGACAACGTGACGTCTGCGACAAAAGCGGCCGAACTCATTGAGGAGTACGCTTCGTGCCGGCAGTTCAGCAAAAACACTAGAGTTCATAGGCCCCGTAATTTCGGTAGAAGTGGGAATTATCGTCACGCGAGGCACTTTGGCAGCTCTACAGTAGAGAAAGACGAAAGAAAGGTTTCTTCCGATAAATCTCAACGAAAGGAGGACAATGAGAAGGGTGCAAAAGTGTCCAAAGCGCAGAAAGAAAAAGTCGCGTTTGAGGCTAGGAGGCCGCTCACTTGCTATAGATGCAATGAGCTGGGTCAGGTAGCAGTGAACTGCCAAAATGAAAAGCTTGCGTTCTCGTATGTCAGTAACTACGATGAAAACATGAAGCTGTTGGAACCTTACATGCAAGAACTGGTAGTGAACGGAAAGCATTGCAAGGTGTGCGCGACTCAGCCGTAACGATTGATGTTGTCCATCCGTCGTATGTGTCGTCCTCCGATTACACAGGCCAATGTGCATGGAGACGACAGGTAGTAGAGGAGCGAAGCGTGTGCTTGCCTATAGCGACAGTGGTAAGTGAGGGCCCTTTCGGTGCGCTTACAACCGAAGCCGCAGTGTCAGCAAAGCTACCTAAATGCTATCCGTATTTGTTCTCCAACAAATCGGAAATATTATTACGAGAGAAGGGGATCCTTTTTGGAGACAGAGTTGTGCAGGCCTTGACCCGTTTGAAGGCGCGAGAACTTGCATCACAGTCGAGATATTTGGTCTCAGAGGCTACTGACGGTTCTGCCCTGGAAGGCAGCGGAGGTTGTCGCGCGGCTCAGCAAAGTGGACGTGGACAACTACAAGGTCAGGGCTTGCCTTCTACGAAAATATAGACTTAGCGCCGAGGCGCTCAGGCAGTGAATTCCACTGCGGAAAAAACAGCCGTTAAACTTGGTGCAGAGCTGAATGAACAAGGTTCAGAAAATCGCGCTAACGAGGCACCGGAGACCGGTCAGACTAGCAGTAAGCATGACGAACCGCGGAACGAGGAAATCCTAGAGAGTGATTTTTTGCCGCCAGTGTCAAGCAGTTTCACGACGCTGCTGAGTACGAACCAAGAAAAGCTAGGTATGGAACAAGCAAAGGACCCGACGATACATGAGATCAGAAAACTCCACAGAGAGAGTAACGGAAAAAAGGAAATATAGCTTTCCAGATGAGAGGCGGTTTGCTTTATCGCTTATACAAGGATAAGATTGGAGTGGACCGAGACCAATTATTCGTTCCACAGAAGTATCGACAAGACTTACTGCGACATTCCCATAGCAGTTCGGGGTCATGCCACCTGGGTATCAAGAAAAAAATGCAGAGGCTTTTACAAGAATACTATTGGCCTGGATGTTTTAAGGACATGGAGCGTTTTGTAAGGTCGTGCGACACATGACAGCGGGTCGGAAAGGCGCGATATAAGTGGAAAGCGCCAATGGTGTTAGTACCGATCGTTACTGAGCCGTTTCACTGGCTGGTGATAGATGTAGTTGGGCCACTCCCCGTAACAGAGTCATGGTGTCGTTATATCCTCACCATGTTATGCCCTGCCACGAAGTTTCCAGAGGCTGTCGCTCTCCGCGAGGTGACGTCAGAGAGTGTGGTGAATTCCCTGTTATCAGTCTTTGCCCGAGTTGGATTCCCTTCTGAGATACAAAGTGATCAGGGTAGTGCATTCGCGAGCGCCCTCACCACCTCATTTCTAGAGCGATGCGGCTTTAAGATAGTGCACAGCTCAATCCATCATCCGCAGAGCAACAGCGTAGAAAGGTGGCATTCTGTTCTAAAGCGCATACTTAGGAGGTTGTGCTATGAAAACAAACAAGACTGGGACGCAGGCTTACCTGCAGCACTTTTCGCTTTGCGGTCCGGGCCGCATGAATCCACTGGATTTAGCCCCGCAGAGTTGGTGTACGGAAGTTCATTGCGCCCACCTCTGCGAATGGTACACGAAGCACGGGAAGGGCGCGGAGAGGACCCGACAGTAGCAGATTCGTGTTGACCCTGCTGGATTGTCTACATAACAGTAAAGAGCTCCTGGCGGCCAGCATGAAGTCGGCCCAGGCTCGTTCTAAGGCCTACTATGATCGGGCAGCCCGCCAACGGATGCTTTGTATCGGTGACAAGGTAATGTTACTGAGAGCTTCAAGGCAGAATAGGCTCAAAGTATAGTGGGAAGGGCCTGCTGAAGTAACTGCCAAGCTCTCTAACATCGACTACGTGGTGAAAACCCAGGGAAGGCATAAAGAAGCGCGCATTCACAATTGCAACCTAATGAAGCGTTACGTGCAGAGAGAGGCCACAATAAATCCAACGATGAACCTTCCTGAGGAAATGGAAGACAATCTTATCTGTCTAAGCGGAGAGGAAAGCAGCGCGAAGGAACTCCTCACGAGGATTGAGCGGAGAGGAGAACCAAAAGAATCACAGTTGTCTGATCTCGGCAAACTGATACCAGAGTAAAGACTGCTTCGTAGACAGGCCGGGCAGAACTGACCTGATCGAGCATGATATTGCGCTACCTCCCTAGGAGCGAGTGCGGTCAAGGTGCTATCGACTCTCTCCAAGGCAGAGATATATCCTGATAGGGAGTAAAGCACATGTTGGAATTAGGAGTAATCAAGCACTTCGAAAGCGAATACGCTTCACCTATGATCTTGGTGGAAGCTCCGGGTAAAGACCCAAGGCCTGTAGTAGATTACCGAAAGTTAAATACTGTCACCAAGGATCAAGTGTACCCTATTCCCAATATCGAGGAGAGAGTGTAACAGGTCAGTCGAGCAGCCTAGGTAACTACGCTAGACCTTATTCGAGGGTACTGGCAAGTGCTGCTCACTGAACGCACCTGCAGATATGCAGCTTTCGTCACTCCAACGGGAAGCTGTCAACCAACGGTGATAAGCTTCGAGCTCAAAAATGCTCCGTTTTGTTATTCTCCTAACGGACAGGGTTCTACAGGGCGGTGAAGCATTTGCGGTGCCCTACTTCGACGACATTGCTGTCTTCTCAGATTCATGGGCGGACCATTTATTGCATCTGAAAGCAGTGCTGAGCTATTTGCGTCAAGCTGGGCTCACTTTAAAGGCCGAGAAGTGTTGCCTTGCGAGGGCAATCGTCAAATATTTGGGCCACATTGTAGGCCAAGGTTTCAAGAAACCCAGTGAGGTCAAGATATCGTGGTAGCAGACTACCCGCGGCCAACAACAAAGACGGACATTAGGGCATTCTGACGGCTTGCGGGATATTACAATCACTATATCCGTGATTATTCTGCTTTGGCAAGCCCCCTGACGGATGCTCTCCGCAGGACAGAGCCGACAAGTGTAGTCTGGAACGAAAAGAAGAAAGCGTCCTTCTTAAACCTGAAGGCGATACTGGTTAGCCGCCCGGATTTGCAAGCTCCGGATTACGACGGAGAATTCACGGTCCAGTGTGATGCGAGTGATCGAGGGCTAGGTGCCGTTCTTTGCCAGAAGGATGGTGACGGCAACGAACATCCCGTTCTCTACCTGAGCCGAAAACAGAGCTCTCCAGAGATGGTGTACTGCGTGTCGTAAAAAGAGTGCGCTTTCATTGTGTGGGCCATCCAGAAACTACAATGCTATCTCAGAATCGCCAAATTCATTGTAGAAACGAACCATTGCCCCCTTTTTTGGCTACGAACCTCGAAATCAAAGAACAATCGCCTTCTGAGGTGGAGCTTGATTCTGCAGCAGTATCATTTCGACAAAAAGTACAAGAAGGGCAGATTGAACGGAAACGCGGACGCGCTTAGCCGTTCTTTCTGAATGATCCGGGGTGCTCTTCGGTTATCCAAAATTGCTGCTAAGTTTTTTTTATTTCGTGCGTTATGTGTATGAATGTGTGTAGTAGCATGTTTGGTTTACTCAGCATACGTGGGTCCTGAGAGTTCCTTTTAGTGTGGGCTTTTCTCCAACGGCTATAGTAACCAGATTGTAGTAATCCCTCTTTAGAACTGGTTTCCTTGGAGGCGAGTTGAGTGCTTGCTTGAGTATGTGATTGAAGCTTCAGAGAGGCCTCAAAGGACTCTGTTCAACGTCTAAGAAGACAATGGTACGAGCGACCGAGAAGTGTTGGTTCATCTGCAAGCAATCAAGTCGTCTTTTCGGGCAGCAGCGGCGACTGCTAACCGCCGAGCCTCGTCTGGCGGGGGAGAAAGCTGTTTCAAATCGGCGGGGGGCACGTTGTTTGACACCTCGTTAACCCCAGGAAAAGAAAAAAAAGATGTCTCGGGGAAACTACCCGCGGAATCTTTCCCACGCACGCTCCCCTTGTGTCGGACCGCGAGACGCGACCCACAATGGACAAGACGACGAAAGGAAGCGTGCAAAAGCGCATTCCCGAAACTACAGTGACTGACTGCTTCGGACGAAGTAGCAGCCGACCTCCGACTCCTCCTCACCCATTCCCAGGGGGCTCAGCGTGCTTGTGTGCCGACTCTTGCCATCTGTGAATCGTGTGGTGAAAGAGGCGGAGCCTCAGTCTATTTAACGAGCGTCATGAGTACGAACGATCGCTGTGGGCCTTGGCGACAAGACTCATCCATTCGATCGACGCAAGAACTTTTAATTCTTGACTGCCTGCTCTTTCTGTTTTCTTATAAATTATGTAATCAAGTTTCTTGAAAACTGTCAGTAAACCCGTTTGCTTTTCGTTTTCCCAAGCTTCAAGTTCTATATTTCTTCAACGCGAAGGCTTAGACACGCTACCGAATGAAGCCCTGGTTCGAGTGAACTTCTGCGCCATGACAACTGGTGGCAGCGGTGGGATACGAAGCCTTGGCGCCCTAACAGTGCCTATAGTGGTGTTATGAATGACGTCAACACGTAGCTCAGAGGGCAGGAAATAGGGATGCATTTGTTAAACGCAAGGTTCTGTAGGAAGAGAAATGCTTATTTTGCAATCGTAAGACGAAGAGAAGGTGGTCTGTAGGCTGAACTAAACAAACAATAAGCAAATTGTAATATTTGGCTGGGCGAAAATGTCCTTGCTGCGTTTTCTCCAGGATCAAAATTTGCGCTTTTCATTTGTAACTGCAGGAACCTGGCACGTGGCGGAGCAGGTGTCTCAAGTGTACATGCTTCAGGAAGAGCGCGTCCCTTATGATCCTAGTGATATTAAAGCCGCTGACGGTACGCGAATGACAAAAAAACCCATCGTTAGACATATTATCGGAGGTATCATGAACGCAGCAATTGCGAAATCTCGTTACTAATGCTAATCACTGAAAACTAAGGAATCTGGGCCAGCAAATTGATTCATAGCCAAATGAGGTCGTAAGAGAACACTCATGTCCAGAACTGAAACGTCATCTGGTAAGGTCTTCGGACGCAAACGACAGGTAAACTGGTTGTCAAATTAGGTGCACACTAAACAAATGTTTTTCATACGAAACGATATTTTGCTTTTAACAATCCGTCTACTGCGTCTGTATATACTCTGCTTATGGAGCAGCAAATCCGAACACTTCCACTTCGTTTACGCTAGAAGAGTAGGGTTGTTCGAATTTGCGGATTCAACGTAAAATTATCGGCTGCGACTCTAATATATTGTGTCTGTCAGTGCGCTACATATCGCCACTTCTACAAAGATTATGAGTCACAATGCTTTGCACCTGGTTAAGTCAGGATCAACTTAATCCTATAGTCTTCAGGAAACATGAGATTACCACCAAGAAACCCTCACATATTGCAGTTTCTATGCCTCCAAGTTTACTCATTCGAACACAGCCAATGACAAAAGGTTCGCCGACTGTTTTTTTCCTCATTTTTAGGTCGAATTTGCATCCCTTTTACTCATAATAACCTTATAATTGGTTTCTAGATTTCAGCGGCCGTTTAATTTTATGAGCGCCCATGACGAAGAGGAAAGATTTAGAAACAGCCCTCCACAATATACAACGTTTTGAACTCTTAAACTGCTCTCTGGGAGCCCATTCTTTTCTCTCCCAGAAGTGTGCCAGAACAATGGAATCGATGTCGTCCTCACGCGTTTACGACCAAGGTTTACGACCAAAGAAATGGCTGTGCTTTATATCTGGTCAAACCTGGAGTGATGCGATAGCTACAGCTGGCCGAGTGGAACACGCTCAGTCGAATTTCAAAGTTAGTCTTTCGCCGCTGCGTTTCGCTAGGCGTTCCTTCTTCATCTTCATCCCTGGACGCGGATTCACTCTCTCCCCCTCTCCACTCCTTCCTACCTTCGGTTTCTCCGGCGCGCCGCGCCGCCGGCAGCTGCCACGGTGGCCACGGCGCCGCCACGCTGAAAGCTCGAACTGCTACAGCATAATGTAGGCGCGCGGCGCGCACACCATCTGCATGTTTTGACGTCACACCGCCCGTGCGCAAAACTGACAAGGCGGGCGGCGTCAGCACCGCCATCGGCGCAGCAGTGCGCACACCATCTGCTGGCTATGACATCACTCCGCGTATGCGCACAGCTGGCAGAGCGGTAGTGCCACGGGCCAGCGCGCAGCCACGCTGACCTGGCGAAATGGCTGACATAGTGCAGCTATCGCTACAAAAGGTGCCTCAGTGCGTGCCACATTTCAACATTTCTAGTGTGAAAGAGAAACTGGAAGGAGCACTGACTTCTTTTATGGCCTCCCGGAATATTTTCACTGATATTTGTTCAGTTAACCACGGCAGCAAAAATATCATATTATATTAACTGGGTTTCCTCTTATTCTTCTTCAGCAAGCAGTAAAGAGGGGGTCGGAGTGGTATGTTTCTTGGACTATTGATTAGCCACTTTCAGTGAATAATTCCCCTAGAAATTCAGAACTTCATGAACATTGGAAAACTCCGACGTTCCGTGGTCACCGACACCAAGGAAACAGTCACCGACGACATGGATATCATAAAATGTCTTTTTAACTCTCTGTTGGTGATCAGTAGAAAATAAAGATGTGCATACTTTATGACTGAAGGCTAATTGATTAGAAAGCCACATGCCGCCGATAGGATCCGAACCATTTACCTGAGAAATTCGCGTACGGTGCTCTAATAACTGAACTACGCCTACGGTTGTCTAATTTTGAGCTCTCAGAGGTATTTATGTCGGATGTAACCTAACCTTGAGAGTGTTCACCAGTGCCACCCTCGTCCTTTGCGGTGGTTCCGTGGGATGTGATTGAAAGTAGAGAGCGGAAGCTGTGCGAGAACCCTCTTGTGGTGCCTAGGTCTCCAAGCCAGCCACAACTGAGGCCATTTGTTGAACTATGGAGCAGACAAGATGCGTGTAAAATGAGCTACTCGTTGATTACATGCATATCGAGGAAGCAAAGAGCCACCGACACCAAGGAAAGCTTAGGGGAAGTTTCTTTTTTCGAGCGAAAGCTCTACTCCTCCGTTCAAAGCTGAATATATGTGGCTATGAAATTTGACCTTAGAGCCAGGAGGAACGGAGGCTTGACCCTGACGTCATGCCACGTGACTCGCCACGCCCCACTGCAGCTGCGTGCGTTGAGCCGTCTGCGCTCGCTCGCCTCGGAACTATCGAATAAAGTGACTCGCTGCGCCTCGCCAGAGCTGCGTATGCGGAACCGATGGCACTCTCGCAACTTCCAGAACTCGCGTGACGCGCCGTTCGCTATATAAAAGCTTGTGGCATGTGCTTACCTTCACACAAAGCCATATTTGTGCAACGTGCCAGACCTAGTGCTTCGACGATGTACCGTCGCCATCCAAACCGAATTATTCATATGCAATAAAGATTAATCAAAGCTAAATCATCTCTAACCATGCTTAGCAGAGCTTTCCTCGTCTTACTAGGCTCAGTCAGGTTGAACCACAGCTAACTTTTTTAATTTTGTGATGTAGGCCAATGGAAAATACAGGACGTACTACGTCCGCAGTTGAGGACGAGGATGACGCTGGTGAACAGACTCAAGGTTAGGCTCCATGCGACAAAAATACTCCCTAAAGCAAAAGTCTTGACAGCCGCCGCCGTAGCTCGGTTGGTAGAGCACACTACGCGAAATTCTATGGCCGTAGTTTCGATCCCAGAGGTGGCATTTGATTGTTTTCTTCTGCTTTCTATTTCTATTAAATTATATTTCAGCCATAAGCAATTACATTACTGTAAATATATTCCGTATTATAAGTAGCAATCTTAATATATATATATATATATATATATATATATATATATATATATATATATATATATATATATATATATATATATATATATATATATATATATATATATATATATATATATATATATATATATATATATATATATATATATATATATATATATATATATATATATATATATATATATATATATATATATATTACAAAAAGAGTCAGCTTTCAAAATTTTATGCAGAGCGCCATCATACATGCTATTTCGGGTTTTCACTTTATCGCCTAATAGGAAACAACGAATTCATTTTTCAACTCTCGATTGCCGGCTTTCTTCACCATTTAGACGTGTTTTACAATTCAGCAAACAAACCATCGTGACTGCTTTAAAGCATAAAATCCTGCGCCCGTCCCCGTTTTCGATTTCCCTTGCCCGCTCTACTCATGTCTATTGCTCCGTATCTACAGATTTAAGTCCAGACCTCTACATAACTCTCAGCTGAATAACCGGGGAAAAAATGAATCCCAGAACTGGATAGCAGTTCAATGCACGCGCATTTAGAACTTTATAATCTGTAGTTAAACTGAAATGCAACGAAGTACTGAACAAAGACCACAAATTGATTATGAAACGCGACATGTTCGGTTCGTTGCCGTTCTGTTTTCGTTTCTTGTGCGCCTAGCTTGTGTTTTGTTGTCCAAGTTCGCGTGGTTGGATTTTTTTTTTCAGCGGCGCGCAGCAACTAGACAAAGAATGTGTTTTACTCAAAAGCTCACTGTCTGTATTATCACCTTTAGGCTTAATGTAAACTACGTACTTGACCGTGTACGTAGGAGGCTAGATAATTCATGTTTTCCAGGTCCTCTTTGAACAAACAGAAGAGGGAACGAATGATTAGATGAATATGAGATGCTACGGCATCAGACAGGCTTCGGTCGAAGCCTACGTTATATGAATAACGTTGTAAGGATTAAAAACAAGAGCACCTTTGTATTTATTAGCGCGCATTGTATATTCAAGCGCGTATAGTGTACACTGTATATGTATATAGCTCCGTAAGTAGGAGGCTAGACTTCAAATGAGATCCCGGGTTTAGAAGACAAGGTAAAGAACTGCAAGAAACAGTAGAGGACATCGATACCCTCGAAGAGCATGGGGAGGACATCTATGAATGCTTCAATAAGAGGAGCGCCTCGACTATACTAAGAGAGGTAGCCCCCTGCCTGAAAGAATACTCCGCTGCATTTTCCAGAGTGTGAATATTCAAGTGCAGCGCAGTTTAACCTGAACTCTGTAGCCAATGATGCACATAAGTGAAATTGTTTCGCGTTTAAAGCGACTTTCTTTAGTCAGTGAAAAAATAAAATATACATGGCTGGGGCATATTGTCACGTTGTGGTGACAGCTGTAGAGGTGGTGAGGAAGACAGCGAAAAGAAGGCTTCCGAAAGAAACTGTTAATTGTGCTGACCAGCGCCGACAATTAACTGCATGTCTCGGCGGCGGCGAAAAGGACAAGCTTGCTTGGTGGCCGTCGAACAGAATGCCTGCCGCTCGCGACCACTCTGAATTTAATGCTTGCAAGGAAACTTCGAGATAAGGGGCCAAAGCAACTAAACAATCTGAAAAATTGTACACTAGCGCGTGGCCGTGATCAATCGAGATAAATCCAGACGCATGTTCCATCATAAATAAGATGATAACACCGCGTTCCGGTGGCTTTGAGCGTGAACTAACAAACAGTACCAAGATTGGCGGCAATATAAAGCGGTTAGATACAAGAAAAGTTTTGTTGTTCGTTCATGCAACCGAATTTCACCAAATATTTTCTGAGAGCTAAGTCTGGAAAACAATTCAAATCGATACTGAATTTTCATCTCTGTCTTTATGGAAATTAATAACTTTTATTCTCTAATCTTTTATCTGGCTAAGGTCGTCCTTCTTCACTTACCTGGCTCTGAAATCTGCAATTACTGCAATTGCTTGGCAATATTCTAGAAGATTTTTCAAAGGTGACTGGAAAATGTTTTCGTTGAACGCTTGCAACGCTCTTAACTGCAATTTCTTGAAGCGGCTTTGAGCAATTTGCACTACTAAACTCCTTAAATTTCTACACAATCTTTTCCAGTGTTACAAGAGACAATGCGAGAACGCTTTAATATTCTGTTATGTTGTCTTCGGGTGCCAGCTGCGCGTGTGTATCTGTATAGTGTGCATTTGCTTCCACTCTAATTATTGGCAGCGCCAAGGTGAAGCCTATTCCAAAGATTCCATGCGCAGTACATCCGTACGCCTGTTGGTACCGATTAGCAGTAGCGGTGCATGGAAACCGTATGCTAATACGCCTCAACATATTGTGAGAATCCAACCGGGATATCATATATAAGGTGTTTCAGGGAAACGCAAAGCAATTCTCAAAAATATGTTTTTTGAACCAAAACTTTCCCTTTTTCGCGTAGTATTATCAGTGTTGGCCGACAGCAGAAAACCGGTGAATCTTTCGAAGTATTGAGCTTGTTAACTAAATTTTAATATTCAACTTTAAAATTATATTAGACTTCGGCGTCTACTTTCAATTAGAAATTTGTAGCCGATCGTTACAATACCAATATCGGTTTTCAGTATTCAGAAAATACGAATTACCCTTGGCGCTGTGGCTCGATAAAATATGGCTGCATCGTGCCATAATATATGCGCTTTGGAAAAGTATGCATTCAAAGATACCTTACCAGTGCACGTAACTAGTCACAAAGCCAAATTTTGTCGAACCGGAGCGCCGAGGCTAATCTCGTTACATAAATTACGATGCAGCGATAGCGTAGGGGCACAGCGTCCGCCTCGTGTGCAGGAGGACCGGGGCTCAAATCCCGATGCCGCGCAATTCTGCACCGGGTTTTTAACAAAAAACTCCGCATGTCGGTGGAATTTCATAAGGAGGCCTGGGGTGCGGCCTGATCTCGGTGGCCAGAACCGACAACGCACCCCCTCACCAAAAAAGGATTTGGCCACCCTGGTGACATAGTGTAGCTATCGCTACAAAAGGTGCCTCAGTGCGTGCCACATTTCAACATTTCTAGTGTGAAAGAGAAACTGGAAGGAGCACTGACTTCTTTTATGGCCTCCCGGAATATTTTCATTGATGTTTTTTTAGTTAACCATGGCAGCAAAATTATCATATTATATTAACTGGGTTTCCTCTTATTCTTCTTCAGCAAGCAGTCAAGAGAGGGTCGGAGTGGTATGTTTCTTGGAATATTGATTAGCCACTTTCAGTGAATAATTCCCCTAGAAAATCAGAACTTCATGAACATTGGAAAACTCCGACGTTCCGTGGTCACCGACACAAAGGAAACAGTCAACGACGACATGGATATCATAAAATGTCTTTTTAACTCTCTGTTGGTGATCAGTAGAAAATAAAGATGTGCATACTTTATGACTGAAGGCTAATTGATTAGAAAGCCACATGCCGCCGATAGGATCCGAACCATTTACCTGAGAAATTCGCGTACGGTGCTCTAATAACTGAGCTACGCCTACGGTTGTCTAATTTTGAGCTCTCAGAGGTATTAATGTCGAATGTAACCTAACCTTGAGAGTGTTCACCAGTGCCACCCTCGTCCTTTGCGGTGGTTACGTGGTATGTGATCGAAAGTAGAGAGCGGAAGCTGTGCGAGAACCCTCTTGTGCTGCCTAGGTCTCCAAGTCTGCCACAACTGAGGCCATTTGTTGAACTATGGAGCAGACAAGAGGAGGGTAAAATGAGCTACTCGTTGATTACATGCATATCGAGGAAGCAAAGAGCCACCGACACCAAGGAAAGCTTAGGGGAAGTTTCTTTTTTCGAGCGACAGCTCTACTCCTCCGTTCAAAGCTGAATATATGTGGCTATGAAATTCGACCTTAGAGCCAGGAGGAACGGAGGCTTGACCCTGACGTCATGCCACGTGACTCGCCACGTCCCACTGCAGCTGCGTGCGTTGAGCCGTCTGCGCTCGCTCGCCTCGGAACTATCGAATAAAGTGACTCGCTGCGCCTCGCCAGAGCTGCGTATGCGGAACCGATGGCACTCTCGCAACTTCCAGAACTCGCGTGACGCGCCGTTCGCTATATAAAAGTTTGTGGCATGTGCTTACCTTCACACAAAGCCATATTTGTGCAACGTGCCAGACCTAGTGCTTCGACGATGTACCGTCGCCATCCAAACCGAATTATTCATATGCAATAAAGATTAATCAAAGCTAAATCATCCCTAACCATGCTTAGCAGAGCTTTCCTCGTCTTACTAGGCTCAGTCAGGTTGAACCACAGCTAACTTTTTTAACTTTGTGATGTAGGCCAAAGGAAAATACAGGACGTACTACGTCCGCAGTTGAGGACGAGGATGACGCTGGTGAACAGACTCAAGGTTAGGCTCCATGCGACAAAAATACTCCCTAAAGCAAAAGTCTTGACAGCCGCCGCCGTAGCTCGGTTGGTAGAGCACACTACGCGAAATTCTATGGCCGTAGTTTCGATCCTAGAGGTGGCATTTGATTGTTTTCTTCTGCTTTCTATTTCTATTCAATTATATTTCAGCCATAAGCAATTACATTACTGCAATTATATTCCGTATTATATGTAGCAATCTATATATATATATATATTACAAAAAGAGTCAGCTTTCAAAATTTTATGCAGAGCGCCATCATACATGCTATTTCGGGTTTTCACTTTATCGCCTAATAGGAAACAACGAATTCATTTTTCAACTCTCGATTTCCGGCTTTCTTCACCATTTAGACGTGTTTTACAATTCAGCAAACAAACCATCGTGACTGCTTTAAAGCATAAAATCCTGCACCCGTCGCCGTTTTCGATTTCCCTTGCCCGCTCTACTCATGTCTATTGCTCCGTATCTACAGATTTAAGTCCAGACCTCTATATAACTCTCAGCTGAATAACCGGGGAAAAAATGAATCCCAGAACTGGATAGCAGTTCAATGCACGCGCATTTAGAACTTTATAATCTGTAGTTAAACTGAAATGCAACGAAGTACTGAACAAAGACCACAAATGGATTATGAAACGCGACATGTTCGGTTCGTTGCCGTTCTGTTTTCTTTTCTTGTGCGCCTAGCTTGTGTTTTGTTGTCCAAGTTCGCGTGGTTGGATTTTTTTTTCATTTTTCAGCGGCGCAGCAACTAGACAAAGAATGTGTTTTACTCAAAAGCTCACTGTCTGTATTATCACCTTTAGGCTTAATGTAAACTACGTACTTGACCGTGTACGTAGGAGGCTAGATAATTCCTGTTTTCCAGGTCCTCTTTGAACAAACAGAAGAGGGAACGAATGATTAGATGAATATGAGATGCTACGGCATCAGACAGGCTTCGGTCGAAGCCTACGTTATATGAATAACGTTGTAAGGATTAAAAACAAGAGCACCTTTGTATTTATTAGCGCGCATTGTATATTCAAGCGCGTATAGTGTACACTGTATATGTATATAGCTCCGTAAGTAGGAGGCTAGACTTCAAATGGGATCCCGGGTTTAGAAGACTAGGTAAAGAACTGCAAGAAACAGTAGAGGACATCGATACCCTCGAAGAGCATAGGGAGGACGTCTATGAATGCTTCAATAAGAGGAGCGCCTCGACTATACTAAGAGAGGTAGCCCCCTGCCTGAAAGAATACTCCGCTGCATTTTCCAGAGTGTGAATATTCAAGTGCAGCGCAGTTTAACCTGAACTCTGTAGCCAATGATGCACATAAGTGAAATTGTTTCGCGTTTAAAGCGACTTTCTTTAGTCAGTGAAAAAATAAAATATACATGGCTGGGGCATATTGTCAAGTTGTGGTGACAGCTGTAGAGGTGGTGAGGAAGACAGCGAAAAGAAGGCTTCCGAAAGAAACTGTTAATTGTGCTGACCTGCGCCGACAATTAACTGCATGTCTCGGCGGCGGCGAAAAGGACAAGCTTGCTTGGTGGCCGTCGAACAGAATGCCTGCCGCTCGCGACCACTCTGAATTTAATGCTTGCAAGGAAACTTCGAGATAAGGGGCCAAAGCAACTAAACAATCTGAAAAATTGTACACTAGCGCGTGGCCGTGATTAATCGAGATAAATCCAGACGCATGTTCCATCATAAATGAGATGATAACACCGCGTTCCGGTGGCTTTGAGCGTGAACTAACAAACAGTACCAAGATTGGCGGCAATATAAAGCGGTTTGATACAAGAAAAGTTTTGTGTTTCGTTCATGCAACCGAATTTCACCAAATATTTTCTGAGAGCTAAGCCTGGAAAACAATTCAAATCGATACTGAATTTTCATCTCTGTCTTTATGGAAATTAATAACTTTTATTCTCTAATCTTTTATCTGGCTAAGGTCGTCCTTCTTCACTAACCTGGCTCTGAAATCTGCAATTACTGCAATTGCTTGGCAATATTCTAGAAGATTTTTCAAAGGTGACTGGAAAATGTTTTCGTTGAACGCTTGCAACGCTCTTAACTGCAATTTCTTGAAGCGGCTTTGAGCAATTTGCACTACTAAACTCCTTAAATTTCTACACAATCTTTTCCAGTGTTACAAGAGACAATGCGAAAACGCTTTAATATTCTGTTATGTTGTCTGCGGGCGCCAACTGCGCGTGTGTATCTGTATAGTGTGCATTTGCTTCCACTCTAATTATTGGCAGCGCCAAGGTGAAGCCTATTCCAAAGATTCCATGCGCAGTACATCCGTACGCCTGTTGGTACCGATTAGCAGTAGCGGTGCATGGAAACCGCATGCTAATACGCCTCAACATATTGTGAGAATCCAACCGGGATATCATATATAAGGTGTTTCAGGGAAACGCAAAGCAATTCTCAAAAATATGTTTTTTGAACCAAAACTTTTCCTTTTTCGCGTAGTATTATCAGTGTTGGCCGACAGCAGAAAGCCGGTGAATCTTTCGAAGTATTGAGCTTGTTAACTAAATTTTAATATTCAACTTTAAAATTGTATTAGACTTCGGCGTCTACTTTCAATTAGAAATTTGTAGCCGATCGTTACGATACCCATATCGGTTTTCAGTATTCAGAAAATACGAATTACCCTTGGCGCTGTGGCTCGATAAAATATGGCTGCATCGTGCCATAATATATGCGCTTTGGAAAAGTATGCATTCAAAGATACCTTTCCAGTGCACGTAACTAGTCACAAAGCCAAATTTTGTCGAACCGCAGCGCCGAGGCTAATCTCGTTACATAAATTACGATGCAGCGATAGCGTAGGGGCACAGCGTCCGCCTCGTGTGCAGGAGGACCGGGGCTCGAATCCCGATGCCGCGCAATTCTGCACCGGGTTTTTAACAAAAAACTCCGCATGTCGGTGGAATTTCATAAGGAGGCCTGGGGTGCGGCCTGATCTCGGTGGCCAGAACCGACAACGCACCCCCTCACCAAAAAAGGATTTGGCCACCCTGGTGACATAGTGTAGCTATCGCTACAAAAGGTGCCTCAGTGCGTGCCACATTTCAACATTTCTAGTGTGAAAGAGAAACTGGAAGGAGCACTGACTTCTTTTATGGCATCCCGGAATATTTTCATTGATATTTTTTTAGTTAACCATGGCAGCAAAATTATCATATTATATTAACTGGGTTTCCTCTTATTCTTCTTCAGCAAGCAGTCAAGAGAGGGTCGGAGTGGTATGTTTCTTGGAATATTGATTAGCCACTTTCAGTGAATAATTCCCCTAGAAAATCAGAACTTCATGAACATTGGAAAACTCCGACGTTCCGTGGTCACCGACACAAAGGAAACAGTCAACGACGACATGGATATCATAAAATGTCTTTTTAACTCTCTGTTGGTGATCAGTAGAAAATAAAGATGTGCATACTTTATGACTGAAGGCTAATTGATTAGAAAGCCACATGCCGCCGATAGGATCCGAACCATTTACCTGAGAAATTCGCGTACGGTGCTCTAATAACTGAGCTACGCCTACGGTTGTCTAATTTTGAGCTCTCAGAGGTATTTATGTCGAATGTAACCTAACCTTGAGAGTGTTCACCAGTGCCACCCTCGTCCTTTGCGGTGGTTACGTGGTATGTGATCGAAAGTAGAGAGCGGAAGCTGTGCGAGAACCCTCTTGTGCTGCCTAGGTCTCCAAGTCTGCCACAACTGAGGCCATTTGTTGAACTATGGAGCAGACAAGAGGAGGGTAAAATGAGCTACTCGTTGATTACATGCATATCGAGGAAGCAAAGAGCCACCGACACCAAGGAAAGCTTAGGGGAAGTTTCTTTTTTCGAGCGACAGCTCTACTCCTCCGTTCAAAGCTGAATATATGTGGCTATGAAATTCGACCTTAGAGCCAGGAGGAACGGAGGCTTGACCCTGACGTCATGCCACGTGACTCGCCACGTCCCACTGCAGCTGCGTGCGTTGAGCCGTCTGCGCTCGCTCGCCTCGGAACTATCGAATAAAGTGACTCGCTGCGCCTCGCCAGAGCTGCGTATGCGGAACCGATGGCACTCTCGCAACTTCCAGAACTCGCGTGACGCGCCGTTCGCTATATAAAAGTTTGTGGCATGTGCTTACCTTCACACAAAGCCATATTTGTGCAACGTGCCAGACCTAGTGCTTCGACGATGTACCGTCGCCATCCAAACCGAATTATTCATATGCAATAAAGATTAATCAAAGCTAAATCATCCCTAACCATGCTTAGCAGAGCTTTCCTCGTCTTACTAGGCTCAGTCAGGTTGAACCACAGCTAACTTTTTTAACTTTGTGATGCAGGCCAAAGGAAAATACAGGACGTACTACGTCCGCAGTTGAGGACGAGGATGACGCTGGTGAACAGACTCAAGGTTAGGCTCCATGCGACAAAAATACTCCCTAAAGCAAAAGTCTTGACAGCCGCCGCCGTAGCTCGGTTGGTAGAGCACACTACGCGAAATTCTATGGCCGTAGTTTCGATCCTAGAGGTGGCATTTGATTGTTTTCTTCTGCTTTCTATTTCTATTCAATTATATTTCAGCCATAAGCAATTACATTACTGCAATTATATTCCGTATTATATGTAGCAATCTATATATATATATATATATATTACAAAAAGAGTCAGCTTTCAAAATTTTATGCAGAGCGCCATCATACATGCTATTTCGGGTTTTCACTTTATCGCCTAATAGGAAACAACGAATTCATTTTTCAACTCTCGACTTCCGGCTTTCTTCACCATTTAGACGTGTTTTACAATTCAGCAAACAAACCATCGTGACTGCTTTAAAGCATAAAATCCTGCACCCGTCGCCGTTTTCGATTTCCCTTGCCCGCTCTACTCATGTCTATTGCTCCGTATCTACAGATTTAAGTCCAGACCTCTATATAACTCTCAGCTGAATAACCGGGGAAAAAATGAATCCCAGAACTGGATAGCAGTTCAATGCACGCGCATTTAGAACTTTATAATCTGTAGTTAAACTGAAATGCAACGAAGTACTGAACAAAGACCACAAATGGATTATGAAACGCGACATGTTCGGTTCGTTGCCGTTCTGTTTTCTTTTCTTGTGCGCCTAGCTTGTGTTTTGTTGTCCAAGTTCGCGTGGTTGGATTTTTTTTTCATTTTTCAGCGGCGCAGCAACTAGACAAAGAATGTGTTTTACTCAAAAGCTCACTGTCTGTATTATCACCTTTAGGCTTAATGTAAACTACGTACTTGACCGTGTACGTAGGAGGCTAGATAATTCCTGTTTTCCAGGTCCTCTTTGAACAAACAGAAGAGGGAACGAATGATTAGATGAATATGAGATGCTACGGCATCAGACAGGCTTCGGTCGAAGCCTACGTTATATGAATAACGTTGTAAGGATTAAAAACAAGAGCACCTTTGTATTTATTAGCGCGCATTGTATATTCAAGCGCGTATAGTGTACACTGTATATGTATATAGCTCCGTAAGTAGGAGGCTAGACTTCAAATGGGATCCCGGGTTTAGAAGACAAGGTAAAGAACTGCAAGAAACAGTAGAGGACATCGATACCCTCGAAGAGCATAGGGAGGACGTCTATGAATGCTTCAATAAGAGGAGCGCCTCGACTATACTAAGAAAAGTAGCCCCCTGCCTGAAAGAATACTCCGCTGCATTTTCCAGAGTGTGAATATTCAAGTGCAGCGCAGTTTAACCTGAACTCTGTAGCCAATGATGCACATAAGTGAAATTGTTTCGCGTTTAAAGCGACTTTCTTTAGTCAGTGAAAAAATAAAATATACATGGCTGGGGCATATTGTCACGTTGTGGTGACAGCTGTAGAGGTGGTGAGGAAGACAGCGAAAAGAAGGCTTCCGAAAGAAACTGTTAATTGTGCTGACCTGCGCCGACAATTAACTGCATGTCTCGGCGGCGGCGAAAAGGACAAGCTTGCTTGGTGGCCGTCGAACAGAATGCCTGCCGCTCGCGACCACTCTGAATTTAATGCTTGCAAGGAAACTTCGAGATAAGGGGCCAAAGCAACTAAACAATCTGAAAAATTGTACACTAGCGCGTGGCCGTGATTAATCGAGATAAATCCAGACGCATGTTCCATCATAAATGAGATGATAACACCGCGTTCCGGTGGCTTTGAGCGTGAACTAACAAACAGTACCAAGATTGGCGGCAATATAAAGCGGTTTGATACAAGAAAAGTTTTGTGTTTCGTTCATGCAACCGAATTTCACCAAATATTTTCTGAGAGCTAAGCCTGGAAAACAATTCAAATCGATACTGAATTTTCATCTCTGTCTTTATGGAAATTAATAACTTTTATTCTCTAATCTTTTATCTGGCTAAGGTCGTCCTTCTTCACTAACCTGGCTCTGAAATCTGCAATTACTGCAATTGCTTGGCAATATTCTAGAAGATTTTTCAAAGGTGACTGGAAAATGTTTTCGTTGAACGCTTGCAACGCTCTTAACTGCAATTTCTTGAAGCGGCTTTGAGCAATTTGCACTACTAAACTCCTTAAATTTCTACACAATCTTTTCCAGTGTTACAAGAGACAATGCGAAAACGCTTTAATATTCTGTTATGTTGTCTGCGGGCGCCAACTGCGCGTGTGTATCTGTATAGTGTGCATTTGCTTCCACTCTAATTATTGGCAGCGCCAAGGTGAAGCCTATTCCAAAGATTCCATGCGCAGTACATCCGTACGCCTGTTGGTACCGATTAGCAGTAGCGGTGCATGGAAACCGCATGCTAATACGCCTCAACATATTGTGAGAATCCAACCGGGATATCATATATAAGGTGTTTCAGGGAAACGCAAAGCAATTCTCAAAAATATGTTTTTTGAACCAAAACTTTTCCTTTTTCGCGTAGTATTATCAGTGTTGGCCGACAGCAGAAAGCCGGTGAATCTTTCGAAGTATTGAGCTTGTTAACTAAATTTTAATATTCAACTTTAAAATTGTATTAGACTTCGGCGTCTACTTTCAATTAGAAATTTGTAGCCGATCGTTACGATACCCATATCGGTTTTCAGTATTCAGAAAATACGAATTACCCTTGGCGCTGTGGCTCGATAAAATATGGCTGCATCGTGCCATAATATATGCGCTTTGGAAAAGTATGCATTCAAAGATACCTTTCCAGTGCACGTAACTAGTCACAAAGCCAAATATTGTCGAACCGCAGCGCCGAGGCTAATCTCGTTACATAAATTACGATGCAGCGATAGCGTAGGGGCACAGCGTCCGCCTCGTGTGCAGGAGGACCGGGGCTCGAATCACGATGCCGCGCAATAATGCACCGGGTTTTTAACAAAAAACTCCGCGTGTCAATGGAATTTCATAAGGAGGCCTGGGGTGCGGCCTGATCTCGGTGGCCAGAACCGCCAACGCACCCCCTCACCAAAAAAGGATTTGGCCACCCTGGTGCAGTACTTGGCCGCAACCTTCCATGAACAAACCAATTAACCGCCGGCCCTCAGTCCCCAGCGGCTGCGAAGCAATTGACCAATGCGGCGGTCAGACCGGTGACGCAGCGGAGGGTGCTAAGAATTTCTGGCTCCGGACAGGCCGCCATTGGAATCTGAACCTGGCAACGTTTAACGCTATAACCTTATCTAGTGAGGCTAGCCTAGCAGTGCTGTTCGAAGAACTAGCGGGCAATAAATGGGATGTCATAGGGCTAAGTGAAGTTAGGAGGACAGGTACGGCGTATACAACACTAAAAGACGGGCACATACTGTGCAATCGCGGGTTAGCGGATGCACCAGAACTAGGTGTGGGATTCCTCATTAATTAGGATATAGCTGGCGACGCAGAGCAGCTCTATAGTATTAACGAAAGGGTGGCAGCTATTGTAATTAGGCCTAATAAGAGGTACAAGCTGAAGGTGGTGCAGGCCTATCCGCCTACATCTAGTCATGGTGACCAGACTGTTGAAAGCTTCTATGAAGACGTGGAATCGGCAACGAGCAAAATAAAAACACAGCACACTGTACTGATGGGCGACTTCAATGCGAAGGTGGGCAAGAAGCAGGCTGGCGACCAGGCTGTAGGCGACTATGAGATAGCCTCTAGGAATAGCAGGGGAGAGTTATTATTAGAGTACGCAGATAGAAATAATTTGCGGATCATGAATACCTTCTTCCGCAAACGAGAGAACAGGAAGTGGACATGAAAGAGCCCAACTGGTGAGACTAAAAATGAAACTGACCTCATACTATGCGCTCACCCTGGTATCATGCATGATGTGGCGGTCGTCGGAAAGGTGCGTTGTAGCGACCACATAATGCTAACGTCTCGAATTAGCTTAGACTAGAAGAGGGAACGGAAGAAGCTAGTGAAGAGGAAGTCTATTAAGGAGCTAGCCGTACGAGGGAAAATAGAGGAATTCAGGATATCGCTGCAGAGCAGATATTCAGCTTTAACTGAGGAAGACGATCTTAATATTGTTACAATGAACGATAATCTGACAGCTACCATTACGGAGTGCACAGTAGAGGTAGGCGGTAGGACGGCTCGACAGGATACCGGCAAGGTATCTCAGGAGACGAAAGATGTGATTAAGAAACGTCAAAACTTGAGGGCGTCTAACCCTACAGACAGAATAGAACTAGCAGAGCTATCGAACTTAATCAATAAGCGCAAGGTAGCCGACTGAACGAAGTTTAATATGAAAAAAATCGAGCATGCTCTAAAGAACGGAGGTAGCCCAAAACCGGTGAAGACGAAACTAGGCATTGGTAAAAACCATATGTATGCGTTAAGAGACAAGGAGGGAAATGTCCTTAGTAATATGGATTAGATAGTTAAAGTAGCCGAAGACTTCTACACAAATCTATAAAGTAGCCAATGTAATCAGAACGCTAATGATAGAGACAATAGGACACAGCAATGCGTCATCCCACCAGTAACGAAAGAGGAAATAAAGAAAGCCTTAGGAGCAGTGCAAAGGGAAAAAACAGCTGGTGAGAATTAGGTAACAGCAGGTCTGTTGAAAGACAGAGGAGAGATTCTGTTAGAAAAACTAGCGACCCTGTACACGCGATGCCTCATGACCTCTACCGTACCAGAAGCTTGGAAGAACGCAAATATAACCTTAATTCACGAGAAAGGAAACGGCAAAGACTTGAAAAATTACAGACCGATCAGCTTACTGTGCGTTGCCTACAAGGTATTTACTAAGGTAATCGCTAATAGAGTCAGGGCAACCTTGGACTTTAATCAACGAAATGATCAAGCAGGCTTTCATAAAAGATATTCCACAACAGATTATATTCACACTATCAATCATATGATAGCGAAATGCGCATAATGTATCCAACTCCTGTATATAGCCTTCATTGATTATCAGAAAGCATTTGACTCAGTGGAAACATCAGCAGTCATACAGGAAGTGCGGAATCAGGGTGTAGATTAGCCTTATGTCAAAATACTGGAAGATATAGATAGGAACTGTACAGCTACTATAGTCCTCCATAAAGTTAGCAGTCAAAATTCCAATAAGGAACGGCGTCAGGCAAGGAGACACGATCTCGCCAATGCTATTCACCGCCTGTTTACAGGAGGTATTTCGAGGCCTGAATTGGGAACAGTTGGGGATAATAGTAAATGAAGAATACCTAAGCAATCTGCGATTCGCTGATGTCATTGCCTTGCTGAGTCACTCAGGAGATGAACTGCAAATCATGATCAATGAGTTACACAGACAAAGCAGTACGGTGGGTCTAAAAATTAACATGCAGAAAACCAATTAATGTTGAACAGACTCGCAAGGTAACAGCAGTTCACAATTGGTAGCAAGGTGCTGGAAGTGGTGAAGGAATACGTCTGCTTAGGGCAGGTAGTGAGATCTGCTCCGGATCATGAGAGGGAAATAACTAGAAGGATAAGAATGGGGTGGAGCGCATATGGCAAGTTCTCTCAGATCATGAATAGCAGGTTACCTATATCACTCAAGAGAAAAGTGTACAACAGCTGCATCTTACCGGTACTCACCTACAGGGCAGAAACGTGGAGGCTAACGAAAAGGGTTCAGCTTAAGTTAAGGACAGCACAGCGAGCCATGCAAAGGAAACTGATAGGTGTAACGTTAAGAGACCGGAAGCGGGCAGAATGGGTGAGGGAACAAACGCGTGTTAATGACATCCCAACCAAAATCTACAGGAAGAAATGGGCTTGGGCAGGGCATGTACTGCGAAGGCAAGATTACCGCTGGTCCTTAAGGGTACTGGAGTGGATTCCAAGAGAAGGCAAGCGTAGCAGAGGGCGGCAGAAGGTTAGGTGGGCGGATGAGATTAGGAAGCTTGCAGGCATAGGGTGGGCGCAGCTGGCAAAGGAGAGGTTTAATTGAAGAGACATGGGAGAGGCCTTCGCCCTGCAGTGGGTGTAGTCGGGCTGATGACGATGATGATGAAGATGATGAAATTATAAAAACTGATATAGCTATTACTGACAACCGGCTACATATCGCCAATTGCAACCAGTTATAACCTTTGTTATCATTACTACAGCGCCAGCCGACGCTTCCTTCACTGACGGCTCGTGCACCCAGCCGCCGTTTCAAAGTCAGCGTCCTCCACCTCCTTCCGCGACTTAAGTTGCTTCCGGGTGCTGAAGCTTGACCTCAACACCAAGAATTCGTGGACGTCCGAAGCATTCACGTATGGCCACAAGCCATGTGCTCGACGCAGTCGCTTGCCCGCAGCGTGAAAGGGTCCATACCGATTGTTTGTTTTCTCCTCATAAGATCGCCTATTGCATTCGGGTAACGTCGCTGCATAATCTCCAGGGATCGGAGCCATCCTCTTTAAAAACGGCAAGGATACTTCTTGGCCGCCACTTACGAGCAATTATCACACTCGTGCGTGTATCAGCGCAGTATGTTTCCGTAGCGACCGCGGCGACTGTAGTGGGCGTCTGCTAAGGAGTACTACAAGATGGCCGCTCACCCACAATGCACCGCGCCGCCGCCTTTCGTGCACACACCCTGTAGGGATGAAGAATTCACCTATACGGACTGTTTTAGCTGACTTTCTGCAATTTTTTTAAAATAGGCTTTTTGAGTTAGAAGAGCGATTTTTTCGGCATAACTTTGACAGTGGTGTAATGCATTACATTACAGTTAACGCGAGCTTATTGGCATGCTGCTTAACTAATAGTGAGTATTTAAGTTTTAAGTACAACTGTTAACAATGCTGATTCTTGGGCTAGTTGGTACTGTTCACTCATAATGGCAAAGCCTTTAGCGCAAAAAACGAGGACGTGAGAGGAAGACGGAACAGCGCTGTCCCGTCTTCCTCTCACGTCCTCGTTTTTTGCGCTAAAGGCTTTGCCATATGAGTACTACTGTTAAGTTTTGTAATTACTGAGGGGCGTGCAGCCACGGTAAGTAACCTCCATATCAGGTTTTGTATTTCAAGGACGCGGTTACCCTGGGCGCTCTGCCCAACAAATTTGGGCTACATCGCGCCAAATTACGTGCGCTTTCGAGACGCTTCCAGGCAAAGCAACTTCTCCAGCCAAAATATCTAAATACACCCAAAGTTGTTGGGCTGCAGCACCAAGGGTAACAGCATTTTTGAAGCTATAACAACTGATTTGGATATTACTTATGGTGGGTTAGCGCCTCTCAGTAATTAAGGAGTCTGAGAAATCGGGAAAAGGTTAACTATTCTACCTGCAAGTTAGCACATATCAGCTGAGTTGGGATGTGCTGCATCAGTAACAATGCTATGCGGGGAAAAAGCGCTGTTGTGGCTCAAGAAGGCTATTTTAAAAATTGCTGAAAGTGTTATGTGAGCTAACTCATAACGGCGTGTATTGCGGAGATTGCGGGTGGCGAGTTTTTATACGTGGGATGCAATTCCTACAACAATTTAAAAATATATACGGCAAATGTACTCACGCCTCAATTAGGTGACCACAAATGGTTGGCGATACCTATGAAAAAATATCACGTGCAGAAGTGAAAAACCGGGTCCGAAGGGCAGTGTGCTCCGTCAGTCAAGCGAAGTAGAGGTTGCAGTGGGAGCGCGGCAGGCCGTGAGAAACAGGCAGTGTGGACAGAAGACAGAGCCTCAAGTAGCTCCCAAGGTCAAGAGAAAAGAACTTAGTTCTGGGCGACGATGGAGGAACGGGAGGATGCAGCTTAAAGGGGCCATGACAGCCTATTTTAACGCATACTCTGCTTATCCCATTTAATTCTAAACACGTTAAATTAAAATTCTCCCATGTTTCAGTTGATTCTGTGCGGTAAATATTTTAAAACGCGTTTTTTCCGTTTCTTCTGTGAACCACTTACTGGTCTGGCAACCTCTAATCACTGATGTCACAGGGGCATATCCGCCCCGCGTCGTCTGCTGCCAGCTGTTGAGATGCTTGCATGCACACAGTAGGCGGCGGTCGCTCGAAAAGTTATCTTTTTTGGCTTATCGACATAAAAAGCATTTTCCGTGTTTTTTTTTTTTTTCGGAAGCCTTCACCTTAGTACGCGTGCTCAGCGATTCTTGAGAAAGCGGACTTTCCCGTGGCGCCCGTTTTGCGATTGTTGAAGAAACAGAAATCGATGGACCCGTGGTTTATTATTTATGCTCTGAAACATGTTATTTTTATGTTATGAGTGTAATCTCTTTGGAGCAGTCAAGTGCTCCCGCATGTGAAAAGCGGCACGTGCCGTGCATGACTTTGCCGATGTGCGCCGTGAAAGCCGCGGCGTTTTTTAGCTACCAATTTCTTGTCCGCAATTCATCGGCTCGATAATTAAACTCAAATTATCACAACGTGGCACTAGAGTAACCTTGAAGCACGAAAGGAGGAGGGAAAAGCACCGAATGAGACGACTTCCCCGCTGCATATGTGCGTTTGTTAGTCGAACATACATTCCCTTCGGCTCGTAGAACCATTTTGCAGGAACCAAGCCGCTTGCAAAACCCTACGCGTCTCGAATGCTTTCACTGCCCGCACCGATGAATAGTCTCCGCCGTCTAAATGAGTGCTTGAAAATAATAGTGCATCATTTGGCGTTTACTGTGCGTGCGCATTGTGGCCTAGGAATGCGACGATCACGACAACTGCAGCCCCGCGCTGGGGTTGTTCACACAGCTGTGCGCAAACAGTACTGCTCGTTTGCGTGGCCGAAAACGCAAGGTGGGCTCTCCTTATCTTATATATTACGTAGTATTGCTTTTATTTAATTGATTAATTGGTTTTTTGGGGAAAGGAAATGCCGCAGTATCTGTCTCATATATCGTTGTACACCTCAACCGCACCGTAAGGAAAGGGATAAAGGAGAGAGTGAAAGAAGAAAGGAATAAGAGGTGCCGTAGTGGAGGGCTCCGGAATAATTTCGACCATTGAAGATCTTTAACGTGCAATGACATCGCACAGCACACGGGCGCCTTAGCGTTTTTCCTCCATAAAAACGCAGCC